>NC_053493.1:354973832-355273832 GCF_905171775.1 Rana temporaria
TAGAATACTGGTCACGTTTTTTTGATGCAGTCTGTGTACCTGTTTAATAACGGTCACCAGGAGAATCTCCCCCCTAAAGTGAAAGAAAATCCCAAATTTTGAATGTCCAACAGAAAAGGAGAATCTGCCAATGGGGACACTAGCTCTGGTGACTATCAGGGATTTCCTCTCACTTCCTATTGTGGCTATGGGTCAGGCAGTAAAGGGAAATCTCCCCAATGGGACACAGATGGCTTAAAAAAAAAAAAAAAAATTACACCGAGCTGTCTGATAAGTATTTTTTTTGATACCCCTTAATATATTTTGTTTTTGGGTTCTGTGACTTGAAAGTTTAAATCAGGAGTGGGCAATTCTGGTACGTTTAGGGCCAAAATTAAAGTGTCTGCAAACTCAAAAAAAAAACACACACACCACGTCTCCTTAAACTATTTAAAGTATCACAGTGTGCCTTTGTTTTCTGTAGTCAGTTAAGCCCTGCTCTCTGGCAAGGAAAGGGGGGTGAGGGGTGAACTAATGCGGCATTTGCTGCTGGGTCGAATTGTGTTCCATTGCAATGAAACGCAAATGTAATTTCTGGTTGAGACATAAATGCCCCAAAAACTGGAAACGCCCACCAGCAGGGCCCATGCATTGATGTGGAGCTGAAAGCAAATTGCATGACCTGCAGTTTAAAGGGGCATTGCAGAGGCCAGTTTTTATTTAAAAAAAAAAAAAAAAAAATTATATTTTAAATATAAAAATCTGTGTATTAA
Organism: Rana temporaria; assembly: GCF_905171775.1. NCBI lineage: Eukaryota > Metazoa > Chordata > Amphibia > Anura > Ranidae > Rana > Rana temporaria. Next base: position 354,974,585 of record NC_053493.1, read on the forward strand.
ACCTTGATGTCATCTGTTGACACCTGTCTTGTTTTAAGCAAGGTTTACAACTGCTTTAATACTGCTCAATATGAACATGGGACCTGGGAAGGTCTACAAGTATGTAATCATATAGAAAACAAACACCAGGCGCTAAGAATAAAAGGTGTGACCTAGGTCATGAAATGGGTCCCTTTCAGATAGGCAGTCCAAACTTTAAACAGCCAGACAGGGTTGCTCACACATTGTGCCTGCATAAAGTGTAACTTTGGGCGGAGAGTTTGATAAGTGGTACCACTTGTCAAAACACACCTATTGAGTTCAATAGGGCTGCGCCTCAATCTCATGCATTACATGCGATTGCAGTGTAGTGTTAAATCAGGTGGTAAAAAGGCACTCTAGAACCCACTTGCTTCCTGTCAAATTCTCTCTGAAAAGCACTGACTAGATGGAGAGAGCCTGAGATTGGTACATAGGGGATTTCTGCAGGTCCTGACCTCGAGTGAACAGGTGCATGGTTTGTTAGGTTTGCAGTGTGCAGGCGCCAACACAAAGAACTTGCCCAGGTAGCAGAAAAACTTTAGGACATCTCCTAAGCCAGTGTTTCTCAACTCCAGTCCTCAAGGCACCCCAACAGGTCATGTTTTCAGGATTTCCCTCAGATGAAATGGCTGTGGTAATTACCAAGGCAGTGAAACTGATCAAATCACCTGTGAAAAATAAAAAGCCTGAAAACATGACCCGTTGGGGGGCCTTGAGGACTGGAGTTAAGAAACACTGTCCTAAGCCATTCTCTCCCTCCAGAACGGAGCTTCCTCCTCGTACCAATCAGCTCCTCAGGCTCTCTCCCTCCAGCTCACAATATGGACATCTGTCAACGTGTCTCTCTGATTCTGTCAGCTTTCTCAGCGATATAGACAGCAAGAGGGCTAAATGTGGCCCTGGGGGTCACAGTTTGCGCAGGTCTGGTTTAAATGGTCTTGCCTATTTATTAAGAAATGGGTAATTATCACAACAAATAACCATATTCAATATGTGGAAAAACTCAGTAGCCATAGGCAACACCAGTATGTTTGTTTGGCAGGAAGTTTGCAAAAAATTTAGTGGGATTGCCAATCGTCAGGAAACGCTGTAAAAACATTAGTGGGCAAAAACTAATCTCATCCATTACAACTCAGACCAATTTAAAAGTAGATTACCGACTAGTCCAAAATTCTCCGACCAAAAATGGTTTTAAAATTTTTATGAGATGACCATCTATTGTGGAAATGGGATGTGAGATCTGAGCGTTAGTAAGCAGGTCCACACAGCCATGCAAGCGAGTTTTGGTCTTCATGTTGGTACAGACGACATGTATTTTACACAGCAAAGAATGAGAAAAAAAAAAAAACAATAAGACTGACCACTTGGATAAAACACCCATGTGCCTCAAAAAGGTCACTGGATCCTAAAGCATTCTCATGCACACTGCTCCAGCCTTCATCAAGTTTAAGCAACAAATACACTTTAAAAACATAAAAGCCAAGCTATGGCATTTTTTTTTTTAAAGCTTGCATTACAAGTGAACACAAAAAATAAATAAGCATAAAAAAGTTGAAGGCCACTCAATAGAACTTGCTGCAAACAGTCCGGCATTTGGAATTTGGAGATCTGAATCTCTCCATGAATTTTTATACACACATTTTGTATTTGTACCTTGTGAACTTTTAAGCCATACATTTACAGATACACCTACAAAACAAATAAAAATTAAAAACCTATTGCCGTGTACCGTATGTTTAAAAATGTAGTGCTTCTAATCTCATGGAACATCAAGACACAATGTGTTTTTTTTTTTGTCAATCTAAAATGTCATTGGGCCAGAATTACAGGATTGAGGGCAGTATTCTGTAGAGTGGTTGCAAACAATGCTGATTTAGTAGATGTCACTAAATCAGTCCATCGTGCTTATATGTCCAGACTTTTCAAACTAAACCGTGCCAAATTTCAAGCATCCATACATTAGTCTAGCCGGTTATGCATACAAGCCCATTATAATGCAATTCTGGCCCTTGAGATAAACATGGCTTTAACTCACACCAAACCAAAAAGACCAGCTGCTTATATCAGCCAGATTAAGAGCACTTTGTAAGGGTATGCTTGAATTGTTTTCATTGGACAACAAATAATGGTCCTGCTGCTATCAAAACAATAGCTAGGCAAATTTATAAGAGGCCCAAGATAAAAGTCGGTGCATATAAACGACCAATTGGAGCAATTTTTAAAAATTTAAAAATCTAAAAGAAGGTTGTCCACATTTTATTAAAAGTGAACTCTGGACTCTAATTGCTATACAAAATGAGAGCGAGATTAATTCTATGCAACTTCAAACCCTTGCCATTTAGAGGGGCAAAGAGCAATGCCACGTAGTTATCAACGGCAACCACTTCTGATGTTTAGACTACACAGAACTTATTTCTGTAGTGGGTTACAACACTTTGCATTTCCCCACAGTAAATAAATGGAGTACACACGAGCAATGTATGTAGAATTGATAAAAGGTCCAAGTCTAAAATCAACTTTTTTCTTCTACACTGATACCAAAACCCATGTTCATCTTTAGTAAATGGTGGACAGCCCTTCTAAGATCATTTACATTATTTTCATATTTAACAAATGTAGTGGATGTTCTGATATTAAAGCAACAAAAAGAGGTACTATTGCTTACCACGTGAACCCAATTCCATTTCTTTTTGAATGGACCAACTTGTTTTTTAGCTAGAATGGTCCATGAACAATACTTCAAAAAGCAAAATGCTAAAATTACAAATATAATTTATTTTATACAAGTTCTTTTTCACCATTTCATAAAACAGTTTATGTCCAGTAATAAATAAATTTGCCATGAAAGGTTTTGTAAGAGCTGTGCAGAAAAAAAAGTGCATTGTATATGCCATGGCATACACAGAATGCGACGACTGATGAATGCTTCCAATTTGGAGATTCTGGTCGATTATCCTCAGAAGAAAAAACAAAAAAACAAGAAAAACAAAAACAAAACAAAAAACCTTGAAGGTTTGTTTGAAAGTTGTGCAGGATTTTCTTCCTTCAATGAAGGGATAGAGAAATAATCTTGGCAATGAAAGAAGGCGGCATGGCTTGAGCAATCATACAATGTTAATTCCACCCATGGACAATAAGTTCCTTTTGCTGCAAAAAACTGAGCTGCCGCCGTTCAGTTGGCTGCCCTTCAAAGAGGTCTTCAGCTCCATTTCACAAGCCATGATAGCTGCGTTTAATTCCACTTGTGCCCGATGAACCACATAGAACATAAGAGCTATGCTGATCACGATCTGCGGGGGGAAAAAAAACCTGATTGAAATGAGGCATGGAAGCACAATATACTTTAAAACTCAATTGAATGGTCAACTTAAAAATCAATCACCTTCAAAACAGCATAACAAAAAGGGGTATTTAAATCCTTACAGCTTGTTTTCATTAAAGAAAAAGCCACAGCCCGAGTAGAAAAGCCTGTCCATCACCATGCCATAGAAAAGGATCCTTGCTCTGTGTTGGAAACAGTGGTCACCCTACAGAGGTCTGACACCTTCTGTGGAAGCAGATCTAAAACTGAACAACTCATGCTCCCTCCCGATTGGAGCTAGAGCTCAATTCAGCAGGGGGCATTGTCAGACCTCTAGAGCAGCGATTCTCAACCTTTTTTTTTTAGTAAAGGCACCCTAAAAAAAAAAAAAAAAACACTGTCTAAAGACACCCTATTCTAAAATGTAAAAAACGATTCTAATAGTTTTACATAATGCAGCAACATCCAAATGTAGGACACCCAACGTTAGAGACAATTTATTCTTTCAAAGCAAAAACGCTTTTACACACTGGTTCTGACTAGGGGTGCAACAGATCAAAAAAAAAAAAAAAAAAAAAAAACTTACCGTTCGGATCGTTCCTCGGATCAGGAGTCACGGATCAGATCATTTTTCTGATCGGCAAAGAAAAATGTTCTCCCCCACTGTAATATACACATCTCCCCCCCCCACTGTAATATACACATCTCCCCCCCACCAACTATAGTACCCCCTCGGTGCAGAAACCCCCCCTCCTCTCAGTACAAGAGACCCCCCCTCCTCTCAGGCAGTACAGAAACTCCCAGCGTGTGTCCGAGTGCGGGCTCCTCCTCTGTGGGTGTAAACAGAGGAGGGCCGCCGCCGGGTGTACCAAGATGGCCGCAGCTCCGGAGCTAGGCCGAAGCCGTGGCCTTTCCTAATGTTATTCCTGCGGCTCTGGAGCTAGGCCGAAACCTTTCCTAGCGTTATGGCCGCGGCTTCGGAGGTAGGCAACAAAAAGGCAGGCATGTTTGAAGTTCAGATTGGGTGGCAACCATGACTCCCTGTATAGATGCAGAAAGTTTAGCCAACATGGGGCAAGAACAGTGTTATTTGCAGGATAACCAAGTGACAAAAAAAAAAAAAAAAAAAATAGACATTTGTATCCAAGGACTGCAATTTATCAAACATTTTGTGTTAAGGCACTTCAAAAACACAGTAAATTAAAAAAAAGGAAAAATGTGAAACAAAGTTTGCTGAGAAAGAAGAGCAATACATTTTTTTTTAAATATTTAAAACTTTTTTAATGTATGCTACAAAAAGGCATGTGACATTTTCTACTAGCAAAGCAACTTGTGTTAAAATTACCTGCAAACTGAAAATGAAGTACCCACTAACACTTTGTTCAGCAATGACATCTTCCATCGTTCGTAATGTTGTTCCCAAATAGGAATTAAGAAGTTGGGTTGGAAATAGGCCAACTGAAGATGCTGCTAGGTAGTTGGGCAATGATAAATCTGTAATCTGAAAAAAGGAAAAAACATGTATGTTATAAAGAAAACAAAAATAAATAAAAACAAAAAAAAAGGGAAGAAGAGGGGCAGAAGATAAAGCAGAGGAACACCATCAATTTCTAGCATTCGTTGTGAAATTACAGTCTACTAAGTGCCAAGCAAACGGGAGCAAAAAGATAAAATCTGAACTGATGAAGAAATTTGTTTAAAAAAATCTGGGGATATTCATTATAACAAAGTAAAAAATAGTTATTTTCAAAATTGTCGCTTTGTTTATAGCGCAATAAACCACAGGAGGTGATCAAATAGCACCAAAAGAAAGCGGCATTTGTGGGAAAAAAAAAAAAAAAAAAAGACGCAAATTTAGTTTGAGTACAGCATTACATGACCAAGCAAATGCCAGTTAAAGCGACGCAGTGTCAAACTATAAAAAGTGCTCTGGTCTGTAAGGGGGTAAAATCTTCCGGGTGTGATGTGGTTAAGGACTAGGTTCCATTCCAAGGACCAGGTTGTTAAATTAATTGGTCGTTTAACGAGGAGCCACAGGAAATCAATATTTTGAGCATTCTTAAAAGCGGAAAAAAAAAAAAAAAAAAAAGGTCGGAAGCTACAAACACTGTAGCTGCCGACTTAATAAGCACACTTACCTGTCCAGGTTGCCCGCGATGTAGGCTGCCCGAGGCCGATCAGTCGATCGTGGCTGGTCCCGGTGCCGCCATCCTCACTAAGGAAAACAGGCAGTGACAACTTTACTGCCGTTTCCTACTGCGCATGAGCGAGTCACGCTAATATTTGAGAATGGGAACACCGTCCTGTGTGTCCCAGAAGGCAGCGCGCCTTCATTTCCCAGGAGACTTCGCGAGGAGGAGAACACAGAACCTCACTGCGGAAGCAATTTCTGGCATGTATAATTTATAAAAAAAAAATTTTGCCTTTTTTTGGGGGGCTGGACCTCCACTTTAACTACTGTATTGGGGGGAAAAAAAGTCTAAAAAACACAAAACTCCAGCTCAACAGTTCTGTACATATGCAAATTAAAACAATTTTGTACAATACAATGATGTACAGCATGGGTGGGGAGAGCTGGCTGTAAATCCAAGTGATCGTTAAACGGGTAAGTTGTTATACGAGGAGTATCGGTCTGCTTAGTTGCAATTAAAAATAGGAGCTCAGTGAAGTGGGGTTAACCAAGTCTGATACTAGGAATCACGTTGTGTAGTCATTAAAAACAAAGCTCAACAGGAGACATAAATGTTCTCTAATTAACAGCACACGGGTTTGACGAGACAAATGAATGGCCAAGTATACTCAGGCTTGCAACTCCTACTCTTCTCTGCAGAACAAGACCAGCATGAGCCAACTAGAATATCCATCTTTTCTGGAAAAAAAAATACCAGCCTTATGGTCTCCATGTTCTCTCACTTCCCGACCGCCCACAGTAAACATACGTTATTAAAAGCCATAACCCTGGTATCATTTATTGTGGGCGTTTCTCTACCAAATTAAAAAGTGGTCCGTAGGAGGATTCACCATGTGATTACTTTTAGTGGCAGCGGAAGAGGTGCCCTCCGCCGTTTACCCAGAGATTACCAGAGTCGTCGGGAAACCTGGAAGTGATCCGGTGCGGCTGATGGCTAGGCAGGAAGTCGAGTGAGAGGAAGATGGCATCCACTCTGCTCTATGCCTGGTCTCTGGCATCCACAAGCTTTTGACCCCAGATCTCCTAGAGGACCTGTCATCACGTCTATTACAAGAGATGTTTACGTTCTTTGTATTAGGAATAATAAAAAAAAAAAAAAAAAAAACACGGAGGTTCACCCAAATAACATTTATACAAGACCAAATTCTTTATACTACCAGCATGTAGTCGGCACTTTTTTTTTTTAGGTTGCACATACCTTATAATCTATATTTGCAATCCGGCTTCCGGGTACTTCTCCCGCGGGAGTAGGCGTTTCCAAGCTGAGCCGCAATGTAATCTGGGCGTTCGCCCAGATGATTGATGTCTATCAGAAAATGTACCCCCCCCCCAGCGGATAAGGCCCCACCCCCCCCCCCTATTGCGTAGGCGCGTCACAGAGTTTCCGAAAGGAGCCGAACAGGTAAAGCTGCGAGTCGGCTCTATACGGCACCTGCGCAGTCAGCTTTACACAGCTCCTAGTCGGTGCGCAGGCACCGTGTAGAGTCGACTTGCCCCTTTACATGTTGGGCTCCTTTCGGAAACTGTGACGTGCCTACGCAATACGGGGGGGGGGCGCCGTTCAGTTGGCTGCCCTTCAAAGAGGTCTTCAGCTCCATTTCACAAGCCATGATAGCTGCGTTTAATTCCACTTCAACAGATCGCACAACCTGTGGATTTTTAACGCCATGGAGGACACGGGCATTAAACGCGGGTTTCTTGCACTGCCATCTAGTGTGGAGGGACCCTAAAACGTAACTGTGGACTTAGCATGCCATTACATGCTGTCCTGCCTCTTAAAATGTCCAATGCCAAAAGCTCTTCTCCAGTTTTGAATAGAGCAGTAAGGTGTTAAAACTGGTCAGATTATTAGGTTATTGCAGTCCATAGCCACGCTGAGGAGATTTAGGTTTTCCGATTATCCTGGTACCCACAGTCGCAGGGACAGAAGGTGCAGAAAAATACATTTTGTAGGTGTCGAGAGTAAAAGATAGAGGGCAAATCAAAATCACAATAAGGCCCTGTTCACATGCATTATAATGCAAATTAATGTGCACTGCAATAGGGTAGCCCATTCACTTGAATAGGCTGCCTAACACCAAAAAAAGTGCATGAAGCATTTTCAGCATCACAGGGCGAATTTTCAGTCAGCATGAATGTCACTGTATCACACCAACATGTATGACCACAGCCAATGACAGGGAAACACAGGGGGGGGGGGCGGCATAGAGTGCATAGGTGTAAATCCAGGCTCAAGTGCTTTCCCATGATGCACCAGGAGCGTCTCTTATTTTGCAATGCAAAAGTCCTGCTGAATAATGCAAGCAAAAAAGGGCCAACATTTTCAATATATCAGGTTAGGCAGTCGAAAGATATGGGTAGAGTGGCAGGGAGCGGGGTTTGTTTAGGGTGGAGAGGCAGGGAGGGTGGGGTTTGATTTAGGGTGAGGGGGCATGGTAGGAAAATGCAGGAAGGGAGGGATTTGGGGCCGCAGAGTTCTCCCCTTGCACGGGGGGGAATCTTTCGGACCTTGTAAAGAGTACGATATGGAGGGTGTACTCTGGTGACCACAGATTCTCCCACCGGAGTGGTTTTTACCAGGGCCTCTTGGCTGCTCTCTGATTAATGCTGTCCTTGCCAGGCCTGTAGGTTTAGGTGGACGTACATGTCTTGGTAGGATTACAGTTGTGCCATACTCTCCATTTTCAGATGGATTGAACAGCTCCATGAGATGTTCAAATCTTGGGATATACATTATTATAACCTAACCCTGCTTTAAACTTCCACAACTTTATCCCTGACCTGTCTGGTGTGTTCCTTGGCCTTTATGATTACATTTTCTCACCAAGGTTCCCCAACAAACCTCAGTATAAATATAGCTGTTCTGTGAAGTCCTCAGATTAAAATCACACAGGTGGACCATTTATTAGAGGTGCACTGAAATTTAGGCCAAAACTGGGTACCGCCCACTGTGGGAGTGTCATCCTTGCACGCCCAGTCATCCACTCCTTCAACCTCCCCCTCCGAACTCTGTGTGCCATTAAGCTGCATTGCAAGGGCGGCAGTTAGTGCCCCACCTCCTGTGATAGACGGCACACTGATCCAATGGCGGGACATTGAATCAGTGATGTGATCACAGAATGCGGGACATTGTTACTGCAGCACAGGCATTTTAAATCTGCTCCGTGGCACACAGAGATCGCTGCTTTGATCCAGGCATTAGTGAAGCTGCACATGACGGCAACCTAGCGAGTCTGCACTGATCTCCTGCATCATGTCTGCTAGAGGTGCACCGAATACTATTAGCAGTGTGTTTAAGATTGCAGACATGATACAAGGAGATGGTCAGATACACCAGACTGCATTTTTGACCTTTCTTGCACTAAAAAGGTGTCAATGGTCATCAATAAAATTCATATTCTTTATTATTTTTATATATATATATATATATATATATATATATATATATATATATATATATATATATATATATATATATATATATTATACACACACATAAAATTCCATTCGGGGCACCCCTACTATTTATTAGGCAACGTCTGAAAACAATTGGTTCAACTAGATTTTAGTTTGGTGTATCAGAGTAAATGTGGCCGAATACAAAATGTACACCACACTTTTCAGATATAAAAAAAAGACATACAAAAAAATAAAAAATGTAAATGTACCCCCGTCTCTTTATGTTGATTATCTTGTGAGAATTTATAATTCCAAGTTTTATACATGAGCAATACTCCTTTATATGTATTACTTTTAAAACCTCTTGAACTTCAATGTATCTTTATACCACACCGACATACCCCTTTCTTTCCTATGCTTGTATAATGGAAACTTGTACACACCCCACTCCGCAATGGAAAATGTGGTAAAACACGCCAAAAAAAATGCACCAACAATGCATTTTTGGTGTGTTTTTTGAGTCACATTTCCTTTAAAAAAAAAAACACACCACAAATGCGGGAGAAGAACCTCACATACACACAAAGGCTTTCATGTACAAGAAACAGTTGACTTGAGCTGAAAGACGGAAATATTCCTAATGTGATTTTAGGATTTAGTTAATTAGGTATGCCAAAAAAAAAAAAAAAACACAGCTATTTCTGGATTGTCTGAGCTTCCAATCCACTATCAATAAGACATGAGCTATGGATGTGAGAGATTATAATTATACAGATTGCTCTAAAGCCATTTCTTAAGATCATATTAATAAAGTCACACCGCTTCTCAAGGGCATCATTTTGGGCAATGCGGACATCAAGGATTACGCAACAGAAATACTATAGCAGTGCTTGCCTTTATATTCCTTGCTCTTCATCATGAAAAGAATATAGAATTCAAAGACCAGCTGGCAATTCTAAGCCCACGTGCAGCCATGGAAAAAATCTTTGTTAATCAATATCTAACTTTGTTAGCGGCACACATTCCCCCTCCCTTTCATGAGAACAGCAGTTGTCACAGTCCCTCTTCATCTTTATTCCTTCTAACTGAACATGACGTTATTCAGGACAGACACAAGGATTCCTTCTGCTACCAGACGCTGATCTTTCCATCTAACTCATTAAAAAAAAATACCGTATTTATCGGGGTATTACCCCTAAAGTGGACCCGCATTCCTGTATTAAAAAAAAACAAAAAACATTTTAGTACAGTTTTGGTGTCTTGCGCGGCGGCCTCGTCGGGTCCGTCTGCGGCTTCGGGTGTCCTCTTCGTCGGGTCCGGGTGTCCTCCGCGCTTTCCCGCACATAGTTTGAACACTGCGCCGGCATATACCGAGCGCAGTACACTCGGGCAGGCTCGGCTACTCTCGCGCTCACGTCTTGGACGTGAACGCGAGAGGAGCCTGCCTGACTATACATGAGTGTACTGCGCTCGGTATATGACGGCGCAGTGTTCAAACTCGGTGCAGGAAAGCTGGTATCGGCGTATATCGTGCACACCCACGATTTTGCCCTGTGTGCGGTATACGGCGATAAATACGGTATATATATATTTTTTTTGGCCCCCCATGTACAAGTATATTGCCACTAATTGGTTTTTCTATCCCGATGACAAAACAAAGCCGATCTAGACATTTACAGTATAAGTAAGCGGTTGGACAAGCATGCAGTCAGTCCATTTCTCAGTCTTTTGGCTCTACCCCAATCATGACCGTTTTGGTTGAACTCGCCTTATAGGATGGACTTCAATTGCACAGCGGTTGAACTGACGGCATGGCCAGTTGGGGGGGGGGAGAAAGGTACAGCTGGATGGCAGTAGTGTATTTAGGTTTTGTGCTGCCCTAGGCCTGACTAAACTTGTGCACCACCCCCCCCCCCCCCCCAATAAAAATTTGACCCACCCCATCCTATTTAAGACTAAGAATTTTTTCAAGTGGGGACGCTAGTTCTTAGAGCCTGGGGAGGGGGGATAGGATTCCCTTAATTTGCATAAATTTCCTCTCACTTCCTATCAGATTAACGGGCTATGGGGCAGGAAGTGAAGGGAAATCTCTGCAATGGGACAGGGATGGTAAGAAAAAAAAAAAAAAAAAACTGACAGGGGCTATAACCTTCCCTTCCAGACTCCCTATATCATGAATAGGAATGAATTTGGTGAAAGTTGGCTTCAGCCCCTGTTCTCCACCCTTAGAGCCGGTTCACACACAGGCGGCATGACTTTGGGGGTGACTCAGCAAGGCGATCTCAAGACAACTTTCAAAATTACTTCTGTATTGAAGTCAATGCAAGTCACCCCCAAAGTCGTACAGGAACCTTTTTCTAAGTTGGAGCGACTTGCGTCACTCCTATTAGAACGGTTCCATTGAGTAGAGTGCGACTTGTCAGGTGGCTGGGTCGCCCCTGACAGGTCGCCCCTGTGTGAACCGCCTCTTAGAAAATTCCTCCGATGCATTTGGCCCCTTTTTAAAACTAAAAGTCATAGAGGCCTTGAGTTCTCTACCAGTGGACAACAGGAGCCGAATGCATCTTTCACCCATTTCATTGACATTCATGCTCTTCATCTTTATTCCTTCTAACTGAACATGATGTTATTCAGGGAAGACACAAATTTCTTCTGCTACCAGTCGCTGATCATAAAATATATAGAATATAATAAACACAAAAAAGATAGAATATATATATATATATATATATATATATATATATATATATATATATATATATATATATATATATAAATAATTTTACACGCACACAATTGCAGTTAAGACAGTATTTTTATACAACTATCACAAGGGACCTCGCATGCCCCCACATGACCATCTACAAAGCCACTTAAAAGTTCTCTGGGGGGACTCATGAAGTGATCAGTTGACTATAAAGTCTTCTTTCTACTCCCAGCTGGAAAAACATGAGCCAATTTTGCCAGGACTCCGCAGTGTTTGGCCCCGCCCTCCCGTCTCTGGATTTGATTGACAGCAGTGGGAGCCATGAATGATTAGGTAACAAGCCCAGGCACTTTATTAGTATTACAAAATTATACTGCAAGTAGCAATAGGTCTTCTCACAGAATTTGTCAGCATTCAAGATGAAAGCTGAACTCCAGACATACACATAAATCATTAAAAAAAAAAAAAACCTCATTTAAAAAAAAAAAAAAAAAGTGAACAACCACCGTTGTCAAGTTTTTTTACTTGGTTAAGCCATTCGAGAAATTGATGTACCGCAAAACGGGCAGTATTGTATGGTCAGTACCCGCACTTTGCTCTGCTGCTGATTTAACCACTTGGTCACCAACCATCTGCTCAAGATTCTAGTCTCTACCCATGTTGGCAGGCACCCAATATTTGACTTGCACCGATAGATCTATATTTTTGTTCATCTGCCTATACTTCAGCTTTAACATCTTGTTGACAGCCCTCCGTCAAAGTGTTGTAAAGGAGGCAATGGTGACGATGAATAGAACCTTATACTACGGACTGAACTTGTGTAGCGGAGCTCAATCTCTTACAGTTGGCAGAGAGAACATTGCCATGAACTCATTCTGCTCGCCTCCAGACACCACCTCATAAAATATACAGCTCTATTGCGTCTCCTGTAGACACCTTATCAGCCCAGCTCTTCTATTTCAGCTGTACTTTCATCAGGCCTGATAAAAATGTTCCTTCCTTATTTCTGGACAATTATTTAAAAGTAGACCCAGTAGGGATTTAGGGTAAGAAATACCAGTTACAACTCAAATATTCATTTTTTTCCCCACTTCTGTGCAAAAAGGGTTCAGTAAAGTCAGTTTATATAATCATATCCAATTTATAGGACATACCTAGAAAGTATTAAATATTTACTTGAAATCTTGATTTATATAAAAAAAAAAAAAAAAAAAAAAAAAGTCTGCCAATTTTATAGAATCTTATCCTCTAAATTAAAAGGTACCAAAATATCCCATATCTACTGAATTTTAATCTCTCAAATAAACTATTTTTAATTATACCGCTAAGCTTAGTAAACGGATATGAAGGTATACTATATTTACTGTTTTTAATGTGAAGCATAAGCCAAAAATGGAAGCTCTGCTTGTTTGTACCTTGACCCCCCACTCTTCACTGCCACATTTGGCATGTTTTAGTCATTCCTTTTCTCACCTTCTCCCACGCACATGCCCTATTTTTTTAAATTAGGATTTAAAAAGGCTGAAACGTCACTGCTGCCAGGGGGTTGCCGAGCTACAGAAAGAAAAGTAAAAAGTAAAATAGAGAAATGCAAATTTGCTTTGTAGTAGCTGCAGCTACGGAGGTCAGTGATATGGTTTTGGGCTCAAGCACACAGAACATCATTTTTTATTTTTTTATATTTAAAAAGACTTTAATGCCTAACAAATCTCCTGTTACTTTCATTGCACGCATAGAGCCAAAACAAGCCACCCACATACAAACAAATGGCTGTACTGGGCCACACTTTTTTCATCAGGTAATACATTGGATAGGCAAGAGAAGGTAAACATCAATTTACAGAGGCATCAACATTTACAAGGGTACAGCCAATCACTTCTTTGGCAGGCTGTACGCGGCACCCTGCGAGTGGAAATACTCCTGGAGATTTATGCTAGGCCTAAACAAATTGATGTGTGTATGAACCCCAAAGGTTTGTTACAGTTTGTCAAGAATGTACAGTGGCTTGCAAAAGTATTCGGCCCCCTTGAACTTTGCGACCTTTCGCCAAATTTGAGGCTTCAAACAAAGATATAAAACTATTTTTTTTTTGAAGAATCAACAAGTGGGACACAATCATGAAGTGGAACGAAATTTATTGGATATTTCAAACTTTAACAAATAAAAAAACTGAAAAATTGGGCGTGCAAAATTATTCAGCCCCTTTACTTTCAGTGCAGCAAACTCTCTTCAGAAGTTCAGTGAGGATCTCTGAATGATCCAATGTTGACCTAAATGACTGATAAATAAAATCCACCTGTGTGTAATCAAGTCTCCATATAAATGCACCTGCACTGTGATAGTCTCAGAGGTCAGTTTAAAGCGCAGAGAGCATCATGAAGAACAAGGAACACACCAGGCAGGTCCAAGCTTTAAACATCCCAAGGAGCACTGTGCAAGCGATAATATTGAAATGGGAGTATCAGACCACTGCAAATCTAGGAAGACCTGGTCGTCCCTTTAAACTTTCAGCTCATACAAGAAGACTGATCAGAGATGCAGCCAAGAGGCCCATGATCACTCTGGATGAACTGCAGAGACCTACAGCTGAGGTGGGAGACTCTGTCCATAGGACAACAATCAGTCGTATACTGCACAAATCTGGCCTTTATGCAAGAGTGGCAAGAAGAAAGCCATTTCTTAAAGATATCCATAAAAAGTGTCGTTTAAAGTTTGCCACAAGCCACCTGGGAGACACAAACATGTGGAAGAAGGTGCTCTGGTCAGATGAAACCAAAATCGAACTTTTTGGCAACAATGCAAAACGTTATGTTTGGCGTAAAAGCAACACAGCTCATCACCTTGAACACACCATCCCCACTGTCAAACATGGTGGTGGCAGCATCATGGTTTGGGCCTGCTTTTCTTCAGCAGGGACAGGGAAGATGGTTAAAATTGATGGGAAGATGGATGGAGCCAAATACAGGACCATTCTGGAAGAAAACCTGATGGAGTCTGCAAAAGACCTAAGACTGGGTTTGAGATTTGTCTTCCAAAAAGACAATGATCCAAAACATAAAGCAAAATCTACAATGGAATGGTTCACAAATAAACAGATCCAGGTGTTAGAATGGCCAAGTCAAAGTCCAGACCTGAATCCAATCGAGAATCTGTGGAAAGAACTGAAAACTGCTGTTCAAACGCTCTCCATCCAACCTCACTGAGCTCGAGCGGTTTTGCAAGGAGGAATGGGCAAAATCTCTCGATGTGCAAAACTGATAGAGACATACCCCAAGCGACTTACAGCTGTAATCGCAGCAAAAGGTGGCGCTACAAAGTATTAACTTAAAGCGGGGGTTCACCCTTAGAGGGCACTTTTTCCCCTTAGATTCCTGCTCGTTTTCTCTAGGGGAATCGGCTATTTGTTTTAAAATATGTGCAGTACTTACCCGTTTACGAGATGCATCCTCTCCGTCGCTTCCGGGTATGGGCTGCGGGAATGGGCGTTCCTTCTTGATTGACAGGCTTCCGAGAGGCTTCCGACGGTCGCATCCATCGCGTCACGATTTTCCGAAAGAAGCCGAACGTCGGTGCGCAGGCGCAGTATAGAGCCGCACCGACGTTCGGCTTCTTTCGGCAACGAGTGACGCGATGGATGCAACCGTCGGAAGCCTCTCGGAAGACTGTCAATCAAGAAGGAACGCCCGCTCCCGAAGACCCATACCCGGAGCGACGGAAGAAGATGCATCTCGAAAACGGGTAAGTACGGATCATATTTTAATACAAATAGCCGATTCCCCTAGACCGAACGAGCAGGAATCGAAGGGGAGAAAAAAAAAAAAAATTATAAATGGGTGAACTCCCGCTTTAAGGGGGCTGAATAATTTTGCACGCCCAATTTTTCAGTTTTTTATTTGTTAAAAAAAAGTTTGAAATATCCAATAAATTTCGTTCACTTCATGATTGTGTCCCACTTGTTGATTCTTCAAAAAAAAAAAAAAAAAAAAAAAATTACAGTTTTATATCTTTATGTTTGAAGCCTGAAATGTGGCAAAAGGTTGCAAAGTTCAAGGGGGCCAAATACTTTCGCAAGGCACTGTATTTGATCAGCACAGCATGGCCACAGTTCCACTTTATTGCAGGTTATGCGTCTCCAGTGTCATGAACACTAATAGCCAGGGAACACCGCAATAGAAAAAACACCAGTCATCTCTTAACTGATTATGGAGCCCTGCAAGAGGCAATTAGGTGAAGTTCAGTCATTTATACCAACTGATCAGATTTCAGAATACAGCAACAGACATATCTGGGAAAGAAGAAACCGATTGCGATTGCCATCAGTTGGCTGAGTAACTAAATGCTGCACATTGCTCTTTTCCCTATCCGAAACCCTGTATAGAGAATGGCATACACCTCACAGTACAAAGATCAAAGAATAATTATTACTTTATGACACGCCGCAATCTGCAGTGCTGAGCAATTATGTTGGGAACCAATACAACATAAATCCAGGATTAACGTAACCCAACTTCAATGTAACTGGCCTCATAGTGATGCGAAGATTAGGAATTTACTAAAAAAGGAAAAAGCATTCAATTTGATAGGAGATGAAGTACGAGCACTAAAATTGGCTGCACCCAACTCAAATCTCTTCCATTCCCTTCACGTATCTATTTACCGACATATCAGTATGGATGGGACACCACTTCTCCAACTTCATCTTAACCAAAGAAAAATAAACTTACACTAATCTGCCTGAACAGTCATCCTGCCCGAGGGTCCCTGTGGCAAGAACAGCGATTAGCGCTTTGTTGAAAAAGATCTTTACTTCAGTCAAAGATAAAAAAAACAAGTTTATGTGGATTAAGTAACATGAGTGTACACGGCTTTAAAGGTGTATGGATACATTTGTAGCCGGAGGGCATCTGGTACTGAGTGTCACTGGACACCTTAATGTAACACACTGCAACCATAGAAATACTGTGTGTAGTCCTTCGGGGAACAGAGGCGCTCCAATTATCACCTTGCATTCACTTGGCTGCTATATTCACTTCCTCCCTATGACTGCTGGATCCATTTTCCAAAAAATCCAGGATCTCAGTGTGCGAAGAGTCCCTGCAGTTTAGCAGCTGCTTTATCGTGTGTGTGCGTGCGTTCTGCAGCCAAATACCAGTTTTCAAATTGCTGATGTGTAGGACCATCCGCCGCTCACCTTCCCCGATCTAGGGACTATAGCGGGAGGGGTTGTTTCCACGGCCAGTCATGTCAAAAACTAGGGTTGTCCCGATACCAGCGATACCGAGTACTTGTACTTGGGGAAAATGCTCCGATGCGTCACCCGATACCCAACTGTCCCTGTACCCAACTGTCCCTGTATCCTTCTCCAGTTCCCCCATCCGTGCTGCACTCCCCCCCCCAATGCAGCTTCTGTCCTCATCCGTTATTCTGATCTCCCCCTCCGTGCTCGGTGTCACCCTCCCCCCCCCCCCCATCAGGATGGAGATCGGAGGTAGGGCACTTTTAACCCCCCCCCCCCCCACTAGTGGCGTCAAAGCACCGCCATAACAGTGGTAAAGCTTTGCTAATATTAGTGGCACTTTACCGCCAATGCCCGCACCGCCCCAGTGTGAAAGGGGTCCAACTTTACTGCCAGATGAAATAGCGGCAGGGGGGGGCATCGTATGAGACGGCTTACACAGACTCCAGAGTTGACAGGCGGGGGTTGGGAGAGGAGAGCTGTGGGACGACGGAGGCACGCAAACTGACCACAGGATCATGGATCAGCAGCCATCAATACTGTGGTCGGCACACTAAGGGGGGGACGTAGGATCAACCAGGTATATTACAACATAGAAAGGGACAAATGAATATGTACACAAGGATTATGCGATTTAACATGCTTTTTTTTCTAGGGTTACAACCTCTTTAACCACTTGCTTACTGGGCACATATACCCCCCTCCTGCCCAGGTGAAATTTCAGCTTTCGGCACTGCATCGCTTTAACCAACAATTGCGCGGTCGTGCGACGTGGCTCCCAAACAAAATTGACGTCCTTTTTTCCCCACAAGTAGAGCTTTCTTTTGGTGGTATTTGATCGCCTGTGCGGTTTTTATTTTTTGCGCTATAAACAAAGAAGTGAGACAATTTTGAAAAAAATACAATATTTTTTACTTCTTGCTATAATAAATATCCCAATTTAAAAAAAAAAAAACATTTTTTTTTCTCAGTTTAGGCCGATACGTATTCTTCTACATATTTTTGGTAAAAAAAAAAAAAAAAAAAAAAAATCGCAATAAGCGACTGGTTTGCGCAAAAGTTATAGCGCTTACAAAATAGGGGACAGAATTATTTTTTTTTTATTATTTTTTTTTACTAGAAATGGCGGCGATCTGCGATTTTTAATGGGACTGCGACGTTATGGCGGACACATCGGACACATTTTTGGCGCCATTCACATTTATACTGCGATCAGTGCTATAAATATGCACTAATTACAGTATAAATGTGACTGGCATTGAAGGGGTTAACACTAGGGGGTGAGGAAGGGGTTAAATGTATCCCTGCTTAGTGTTCTAACTGTAGGTGGAGGGGGGGGTGACTGGGGGGGGTGACCGATCTGTGTCTCTATGTACAAGAGACACAGATCGGTCTCCTCTCCAGAGACAGCACCGCTGTCTCTGTGTAAAACGGCAATGAGAGATGATCTCATATGTTTACATATGAGATCCTCTCTCATTGGCCGCACAGATCGCCTCGCGAACGGCCACTCTGATTGGCCGTTCGCGGCGATCTGTAATTGGCTGTGTCCGAGGGACACGGCCAACACAGATTTTCCCCGCAGCGCGCTCTGGAGCGCGCGCGGGGAACGCCCAAAGGGGCGGCCGTCAATTGACGGCAGTTTGGAAATTGGGATCCGCACTGTAGCCGTCAATTGACGGCAGGCGGATCCCAAGTGGTTAAAAAGGTGACCATTAACAGATAAAAATTCAGCCAGTTCCACAGGGGCCAGACAAATGTTGTGTGCAACTGTCCCTCTGACAGAAGTCAACCATTAGATCAACATCTGTCGAACAGACGACAAGTTGAAAATACTTAATAAAATGAACAAAACGCAGCGCTAATGAAAGGATAGTGCACACACCACTATACAAAGTAAGTGGGATGTGTCCAGTAAGTGATGTAGATATGTGCAAACAAATAGTACAAGTGATAGATATATATATATATATAAATAAAATAAAAATAAATAGATAGAGGTAGACCAATATGTGTTTTTCTCTGGCCGATGCCGATATTTCGAAATTGCGGCGGCCGATATATGATGCCGATTTGTTTTTGGGCCGATATGTTAGGTCGATTAAAAAAATTCCCCTTCATCTCATAAAGTCTAACAGTTGTACCCCTTTCACACTGGGGTGTTTTTCAGGCACTTTTGGGCTAAAAATAGCACCTGTAAAGTGCAAAACGGCTCCCCTGCAGTCTGTGTGAACTCCTGAGTGCTTTCACACTAAGGAGGTGCGCTTGCAGGACGTTAAAAGTCCTGCAAGCAGCATCTTTGGAGCGGTGTATTCTGCTCCTCCACCACTCCTGCCCATTAAAATGAACGGGCACCGCTGCCGAAGCGCCTGCAAAGCGATTCTGCAGCGGTGCTACACGGGCGCATTTAACCTCTTCATCGGCCGATAGCTGGGTAATAAGTGCCCCGCTAGCAGCCGAATAGCGCCTGCCCGCTCCAATGTGAAAGCAGCGGAGTTCTGCGAAAAAAAAAAATAATAATTTAAAGTCAGCAGCTACAAATACTGCAGCTGCCGACTTTTAATGGTCACTTACCTGTCCTGGGCGCGATGTCGGCACCCGAAGCCGATCCCTCCCTTATATATTTAATTTTTCCCCCAAAAATTGCATTTGAAAGACCGCTGCGCAAATACTGCGTGACATAAAATATTGCAAGAACCGCTATTTTGTTCCCTAGGGTCTCTGCTAAATATATATCTCCCAATCTAATGTTTGGGGGTTCTAAGTGATTTTCTAGCAGAAAATACAGGATTTTTACTTGTAAGCAACAAGTGTCAGAAAAGATTGTCTTTAAATGGTTAAACTGAAAACTTCTACATGGGGAGTTCAGTTCATTGATAAGTAGCAACATTGTATTCTTTTCTCAAACTTGTCAGGCTGCCCAGAGACCACGGGAAACTTCAGGCAACTTGCAAATGACTTCCGTATCATAGAAGCCAATGCAAGTCGCGCTGAAGTAAATCATTTTTTTTTTTTTTTAAACAATCGGCCGATGCCGATTAATTAAGAAGTGCCCAATTATATATATATATATATATATATATATATATATATATATATATATATATATATATATATATATATACATACACACACACACACACACACACACACACATACACACACACATATATATACACACACACATCATAAACATGAATGAATAATAGTGATAAACAGTCAAATTCTTAAAAATGACACACAAGTCCATATAAAAGTATTCTAAGGTGTTTCAGTGTGGATAAAAAAAAAAATTCATGAAAAATTCCAGTGCTTTAGTGCATGTAATCAGTAGCAGTAATCCAAGGGTGATGTACAATACAGTTCATACAACACACGGCCCAGTGAATGATCCAAAAGTAATGCCAAGGTGTAGTCACAGGTGCTCCCCTACGGTAATGTACGCTCACCTCAGAGCGTGAGACCTTGGAACTAAGGCTGGCCATACATTATACAATTTTCTTGTACAATTTTCCTTTAGATTTACCAAAACCATATAATAGGACGGGGATAAGCAATTAGCGGACCTCCAGCTGTTGCCAAACTACAAGTCCCATCATGCCTCTGCCTCTGGGTGTCATGCTTGATGCTATCAGAGTCTCCCTATGCCTCATGGGACTTGTAGTTTGGCAACATCTGGAGGTCCGCTAATTGCTTATCCCTGTAATAGGAGGTCAAACCTAAACACTTTTAATTTGTATGCATTCAGGCAGGCCCTTGTATTACATAGTTGAAGGTAAATCTAAAGAAAATTGAATGGTGTATGGCCAGCTTTAGCTTGGTCTGTGCACGCTTATGAACCATACCTGGGTTCTAATGGATAATCCTGGGTTCCTGGTTCCTTGGCAGGCAGCTCCAGATCATAGAATATATAAGAAAAAAACCTGGATGGTGCAAGTAACATTTTAACAATATTTTTATTTAAATAAAAAGAGAGATCCCTTGCCGGGTACTCACATACTGCAGGTGCGACAGTGCACCACTCTATAACAGGCTTGTAGATGTACAGATTGGGATATGGTAAACGGGCCTTACACAGATTCTCCTGCCGTCTCCCCCTGGAAAGTCTGTGTGGGGCTGAGAGGACCGTTTACCATATCCCGATCTGTACATCTTGCTACAAGCCTGTTATAGAGTGGTGCACTGTCGCACCTGCAGTATGTGAGTACCCCGGCAAGGGATCTCTTTTTATTTAAATAAAAATATTGTTAAAATGTTACTTGCACCATCCAGGTTTTTTTCTTATATCTTCTATGATCTGGAGCTGCCTGCCAAGGAACCAGGAACCCGGGATTATCCATTAGAACCCAGGTGTGGTTCATAAGTGTGCACAGACCAAGCTTAGTTGCAAGGTCGCACGCTCTAAGGTGAGCGTCCATTACCATAAGAGAGCACCTGTGTGACTACACCTTGGCATTACTTTTTGATCACTCACTGGGCCGTGTGTTGTATGAACTGTATTATACTTCCTTGGATTGCTGCTACTGATTGCATACACTAAAGCACTGTGAAATTTAATTCATTTTTTATCCACACTGAAACACCTTCGAATACTTTTATATGGACTTGTGTCATTTTTAAGGATTGGACTATTTACCACTATTATTTAATATGCATGTTTATGCACCTTGGTGTGATGCGATTTCTTTAATCATGCGATTTTTTCATGCAATTTATATTTTTTGTAATCTTTTATATATATTCACTTCACTTGTACCATTTGTTTGCACATATCTACATCACTCACTGTACACATATCCCTCTTACTTTGTATAGTGGTGTGTGCACCATCATATCATGCGTTTTGTTCATTTTATTTAGTCTTTGGCACGATTTATGAGACGTGTTTCACGCTAGCAGCTTTATTTCTATACCTTAGCTGATAGGAGTGGTGGCTCGCAGGATTGTTGCATTTTTATTTTATAGCTGCAAACACTTGGCTGATGATTAGTGTATTGCGAAAGCACCTACGCCGGTTGTCAGAATACATACAAAGTCCCAGTGGGGAGATTCTTCCATCCACCTTGTTTGCGCGGATAGAGGATTGTTTGCCGCCCCCCCCCAATCCCGCACAGCCTGCAGATTAGAAGAAGAAGAAAAAAAAGAAACACACACACACACACACACACACACACACCTATGTAGTCAGCGTTAGACTACCCTGCCAGACAGCAAAGTATAGTCTCTAATCCCCTGCTGCAGCAGCACATCTAGGAAGGACATGGTCCCAGCAGTGCAGGAGGAGTTTCAAGCCTGGAATTCGTTTATCACTTGCAAAACTCAGATCGTGTATGACAAACTTAAACATATGGCCAAATCTAGCTGTGCCTGCCCCTTCTCTTGCCCAGCATTCCAGGGAGTGGAGACTGACAGTGATTGCTCTTACAGCTGACTGAGAATTGAGTGATCAGCAGTCATGTGATGGCTCATTTCTCAAACTTCAGGCCAGCGGGGGACAGCTGCAGCATCAGACTGATGCTGCAGCATGGAGCAAGTATGCAAGTTTATCTACCCCAAACTTCTCCTTTAAAGTAAAACAAAAATAAAAAAAATAATGGTAAAACAGGACAAAAATCGAGAGGGTGAATCTTTGCTGTCTGGGGGCACAGACAGCAAAAAAAAAAAAAAAAAAACCCACACACGGCATGCGTTTAGTTCTACTCTTAGACCCCTTTCACACTGGTGTGGTTTTCATGCGTTTTAGCACTGAACTAGCCTCTGCTAGATGCCAGAGAAACTCCCATTCACCGAGCTGTGTCTTTTCAAACCTATGAAAAGTCCTGCAGGCAGCATCTTTGAGGCGGGTTGGGAGTGCTGTATTTAGCGCTCCCTAAACACCCTGCCCATTGCAAAGTGCCGAAAAACTGGGACTTAAGGGGTTTTCCACACATTTAAGTTCATTTAAAGTCAGCAGATACAAAAAGTGTAGCTGCTGGCTTTTAATAAACTGACACTTACCTGCTCCACGTTCCAGCGACGCGCCAGCCGGGGCCCCGCTCCTCTCCCCCCCTCCCCGGCCGGCGTCTTCATTGTCACTGTGGGCACCCGGCCGTGACAGCTTTCGGCTTCACGGCTGGGCACCCACTGCGCATGCGCGAGCGGCCCGGCGCTGTTTGATTGGACATGCGATCGCCTAGGACCTGTCACGTGTCCTAGGCGATCGCCTACAGGGAGGGGCTGCCAAAAGGCGATATGACGTATCGCCTTTGCAGCCCCTCGGCGGAAGGAGGAAGTGGGACAGGAAGTCCCCTTCTCCTGAAGCCCCCACTCCCCCCCCAAAAAAATTATATGCCAAATGTGGCATGTAAGGGGGCGAGGAGTGGGTTAAGCGGAGGTCAATTTTTAGGGTGGAACTCCTCTTTAACTTTTGACAAAAACCGCCCGCTATCGGCTGAAAAACACTGCTAAAGCACAGCGGCGCATTAGCGCTAACAGCCAGTATTTGATAGCGTCATCACCCCAATTTTTCTTCATGGCAGTACCCATACCAATCCAAATGGGACCCCAGCCCAACAGAAATATTCCATCTGGAAATCTTCAAGCACCTCCTCCAAGTCCATCGGAGCACCTCCAACAGTGCTTGCCGGTCCGAGTTGGGTAGATTTGCCTTACTTCTCGCAGTACAGAAGAGGGCGCTATCATACTGGGACCACCTACAAAACAGCAGTCCCAACTCATACCACCATAAAGCCTTACTGGTCAGTAAGGACCAGTCCAAACCGTGTGGCCTGCAACAACTCATCAACACCTTGTCAATCCGAAACTCTCGACAATGCGGAATGACAAAATCTCAAATAAAAAAACATAATGAATAACTCCAAAGAAAAACATGTTGGAGAATGGAGATACGAAATAACAAACTCCAAAAAACTAACTGTTTACCAGTAACTGCAGAGAATACAAACTGGCCCCGTACCTGGAGGTGCTACAAGACCCCAAAGACAGACAGACAATGAGCCTGTACAGACTGAGCGCCCACAGCCTGGAAATGTAATTAGGATGGCACAGACAGACCTACAAGCCCAGGGAGAGTAGACTGTGCCAGAAATGTGATCAGGGGGTCCCGGAGGATGAGAGAGAGATCTTTGATTTGTGAAGGGGACGGCAAGGATGGAATGTGGAGTTAGGTAGAGAGACACAGTGAAAGCAGATCAGAAGTGTCATCTGAACCAATGACACTGAAAGACACTTACAGCAGTCTATAGGATTGTGTGCTGAGCATTTCTAGACATCCCGGAGCTCCTCCATTGAATTCATACCAAGTTCCATCAAATCTCTCAACTATCCGAGATAGAGATAGAGATAGAGATAGAGGTGGAGGGCATAATAAATAATGATGATGATGATGATGATGATGATGATGAGAGAAAACACAGGAAGAAGTGATTCATGTACACAGAGAACAGAAGGAGGCAAATAAGGGGTTAGGTAGTAGTTACATGGAGCTACACCCGCCAAGGCATGCCTTGTACAGAATGGTTTCAGGGAAATTAATGAGTTTAGCGTTACATTAATATGCCAGTCAAAGCAAATAAAAGAACGAGAACACAATCTGCTGACAGAAGGTAAACTGACGCCTCCTGTCTAGGAGTGGCTCAAAGAAAGAACATTGTTCTAGTTTATAATGACTGTTTATACAGAATTTACAGACTTAACTGTGTGTGTGCGTGTGTATGTATGTATGTATCTCGATTCTGTACTTGAACAAATATGCTGCAGAAATCTCCCTCCACCGAATCTGGCTGCGTTCACTTTAACCACTTAAGACCCGGACCATTATGGCGTTGTCCGGCTGAATCCAGATCGTACGACCTTGCAACCTCGAACACAAGAAGCATAGCCCGATCGCCCAAATAGTAGGACAATGAATGGTAGGACAATGAATGGTAGACAGGGTCCACAGCACCCAGGCGGCCTCCCACCCAGGTACTAACCAGGCCTGACCCTGGGTAGCTACCGAGATCAGACGAGAGCAGGCACATTCAGGGAGGTGTGGCCGTAGGTCCGCGCAAGTCCAGCGACTCAGGGCTGACTGGACCCCCCAGGTGCCCTCACAACCTGTGAGGCTGGCATCCGTCGTAAACACCGACCACTGGAAGGAAGAAACAACTTCCGGACCGAAGAGTCGGGGGATCTCCATCACCAACTCAGATAGACTGACTAGGTGGCGCACCTGAATCTGATGATTTCAGAGACAAGAGATTTTTACCACCTGGACAGTATTGCCCCTGGAAAGCCCGAGTGTGGAACTGGGCATATAGTACCGCCTCGAAGAAGGCTACCCACAGGCCCCGGACTTGCATGTACCTGGAGAAAATACCGATAGCGTGATGCCAATACCTTCACCGCAGACTGAAGAGTCTGCAATTTCTCCAGGGGAAGAAGGACCTTCGCCACTGAGGAGTCCGGATCGACCCTAGATACTCCACCGTAGAGTCGGAACCAGGACCGGCTCCAAATGTTTAGCACCCACCCAAATATTCGGAGGGTCTGAATGGCTATAAACACATCCACTAGGTCTGAGACAGAAGCTGCTCTCAGAAGAAGGTCATCCAAGTAGCCCACGAGGCAGGGAAAGGTAAAATTACCCCGCAGCTTAGCAAGTCCCACACTGCCCAAGGCAGACTGACAAGCCGGGAGAGGAAGATACGAGGAAAGAACTCTGTTCTGTGGATAGGAGTAAACCCTATCTAATACTCCGAAGAGACCACCTCGCAGACCCACTGGTCAGAGAGCAGGGAGGTTCACTGAATTGAGCAGGGAGGGAAGGCTACATACATTATCGGGATTTGGGTGCTGGCCTGATCGGCTTACGCACCCAGGGACGGCTTAGTTCCCCAGCTGAGCCTGTCGGCCTGGGAGGGTTGCCCTTTAATAATACATACACATAGTGTGCATGTATATTAATGTAGGTGTATGCACACATGGCTTTGGAGGGTGGGAGGAAACCGGAGTACAAAAGCCCTCAGCGGCTTTGCTCATTCCGCATCTTAGAAATTATCAAAGAAGGGCACAGAAGGAAAAAAACCTACACAGAGCGGTCCGATTTGTGTGATCCAAAAAAGACAGAGCCCTCGGCGGAAACCCGCTGCCACCACCAGCATGTTGGGGAAAGACCAGATACTGACTCCAAATATTAAAGACATTTACATAGTGTGTATGCAATAGATGCAAGTGTATGCACACCTGTCTTTACAAAAAAAAAAAATGACGCTCCTAGGGCCCTATTCATGGCATCTTACCCACTTGCTGCGCTGACCAGGGGTACCCAGGGGACTCACCTCAGGAGGAGACTGCCCAGCGCTGTCGACCGCTCTCAGCACACGGCGTGTGGAGAGGAAAAGAACCGTGAAGGAACTGTGCAGAGTCTGCAGGGACCTGTGTGCGCCGTAGAATACAGCACTAGGGGTCAGGACTGCACAAAGATGGCCGCCGAGCATTCAAAACGCGACCACAGGAAAATGACCGACCGCAATGTAAGCCGCGCATGGCGCGGCTACGACAAAATGGCCGCCAATGGGCGTTTTCAATGCAATTGAAAACCTCCCGAAAAATTTTGCCAGCGCTGGCCAAATGGCGGCAAAAGGCCGCATTTAGAAAAGGAAGAGCCTCCTAGAGCTTTAACAGTGAAAACCCCCACAGGAAAGTACCCAGTACAAACAATAAAAAATGCCAGATAACACAGCCCCCTTATGTCTGGAGGGACCGCCCCCTGGGCGGGGCTGTTCAACTCTTAATGTAACATGTATTTAATTATCTAACATGTTTCTGCCTAGTCCTCTCTTGTAAACAGGGAACATAACCCACTTGTCAAGATTTAAGGAGCTGTGTCTGTCCATGGACAAGAGAAAAATGGTTTCTCAGGTGTGAATGGAATGCAGCCTTCAGGAAATCTGATATGAGAGGCATACATTGCTGATCATCTGCCAAGGCCAGTTTTCTGGCTGTCATGCAGATGCTTAGGCTTCAATACCTCCCTGACCTGTGCCAAGTACAGATACAAGGGTTCTCTGACTTTTCTCAATCATTCAAGTGCACGACAAGGAAATACTGAGGCCAGAAACAGCCAGGACACTAGCATTTTCAGAAGGCTCACAGTTCTACCAAAACACTGCCGTCCCTGGAAACACTGGCAGTGGGGTTTTCTGCCTATGTGTGCATGAAAACACAAGCTTAAAATGCCCCTAGGAACATCTGAACATCCATCCAGTGTGCATGCGATTAAAAGACAAGCTGTCACCAGAAGGGAAAGGTGATCATTACACAAGAGTGGAAGAGATGTTTTGTGTACAAAGAACCGGCCATATCCAACCATACACAGCTAGGGACAGAACCGTCCAGCAATTAGCAGGTGTGCAATTAGCACATACCTCTACTCACAAGTAAAGGCGGCCATACAGGGTTCGAATTTTGAAATCATTTTCTTTCGAAAATCGTATCAAAGAATTATCGTACGAATTTCGCAACATTAGTGGGCTGCAGCAACAGCCGATTTTCGTGCAGCAAACACATTTGAGAAATCAAACATGTTGGAAATTTTTGGAAAAACAAACGATTTTCTGATCAATGATGGGAGAATCGTGCGAGAAAAGTAATAGAAAAAAAAAAAATGCGCATGTGCAAGAAAAGAATATTCCCGGAGAGAAAAGAATATTACCGGCAACATGAAGGTTTGGTCGGCTATATTTCGAAAATCAATGATCACCAAAAAAAAAAAAAAAACGAACTTTCGAATTTTAAAAAGAAAATTTGTTCGAAATTCGACCGTGTATGGCCTGCTTAATATTTCTAGTACAACACATAATCCCAGATTCCATGCAGGTTCTACAAGCTGAAACCATCCTCGAAACTACAGTGCCTTGAAAAAGTATTCATACCCCCTTGAAATTTTCCACATTTTGTCATGTTACAGCCAAAAATATGAATGTATTTATTATGATTTTATGAGATAGACCAAACACAAAGCGACACAGAATTGTAAACTGGAAGGACAACGATAAATGGTTTTCCAAATAAATATCTGCCAAGTGTGGCGTGCATTTGTATCCAGCCCTCTTTAATAAATAGAGTCCACCTGTGTGCAATTTAATTACAGTATAAATACAGCTGTTCTGTGAAGCCCTCAGGAGGAATGTTAGAGCACAAAAAGAGGGGAGAGGGGGTACTCACTTTTGTGAGATACTTCCGTTGTGGTGTTAAAAAATCTTGCTTGCTGCATTTTTGGTCAGAGAAAAAAAAAAAAAAAAAAAGGAAAAGAACACCTTTACGCACTTCCCCATTGACATGCAATGAAAACACAGCAAGAACGCATCAATAACGCACCTTCCATTTTTGATGCAGTTGCGGTAAAATCGTGTGCATTTTTGGCACCTTTTTTCTTTATCGTCAAAAAACACAATTTTTGAGCCGCGTACATGTCGATGCATCTCAACCCATGCTTTGGGGGGGGGGTTGACAAAAAAATTGGGCCAACCGCTCACACACCACACATGGACGTAGCTGTCTCTGGAAGTGCGCCCTGCCTGAACCAACAATCAGTGTCTGGTGGGGCCAACTCAAAAAAAAATTGTTTTTTTTTAGCAGGCACTTATGGTGGCCATACATGTGAAAACAATCAATCAATCCACACAGGACTTCGATCGGCACAATAACTTTTGGCCCCATTATGTTGGATTTTACTCCAGGACTGACTGATCAGATCTGATGACAGCAATAGTTTTCTAGAAAACTGAGATCCTTCAATAGAATGGTCCTATTGAATGATCAGATCTTTACATACATCATGGGTGCTCAACCTGTGGCCCTCCAGCTGTTGCGGAACTACAAGTCCCATGAGGCATTGCAAGGCTAATCGTTACAAGCATGACTCCCCCAAAGGCAGAGGCATGATGGGACTTGTAGTTCAGTGACAGCTGGAGGACTACGACATACATGATAGGCAGAACACTGGGAGGAGGCTCGTGTAGCGATGTGTTGTTCGGGTGCAGAATTTGGGTCCTGGCAGGCTGCCAATATGCACGGTGCTCTGCAGCTGTCTGCTTGTTGGGGAATTCCCCGCAGACATCTGATTGCGGCTTCCTGAGATCAGGGCGCAGACATACGTCAGGACACTGCAAGGTCTCTGGGTTGGAGGTATAAAACAGATTGTCCAGATATTGTGTCATTCTGTGCCCCCTGAAAATACCGATCTGCTGGCTGCCACCCTGCTCCTCCAATTTCACTACTTTCTATGTCTGTGTCCTGCAGAAAGTGTTTAATCTAGGTCAGGACACCATATTTGGTGAATGTCTTTAAAAGTGCAAAACTCCAGATCAGCATGACAGCAGACGTATTTTCTCAGCTGTTAAAGGGGCAGCGATTGCAAAGTTTGGTATATACATTGGGATAACAGTCTTGACCCATCTAAACATTTTTCAGCGATTTACTAAAGAGGAGGCGAGTATATTTCACTAAACTTACCTGTCATTGATGAATTGATACACTTTTAGGAGTATTAAAAAAAAAAAATCCCATAATAAAGATAAAGAGCAAGATAATACTGCATGATGGTCACTAATTGGGGCTGATCATGGCAAACTCAAAATAGGGAACGTGCCTCTTTATGCCCTCTTCTCCCAGTACTGCTTTTGGAACTTTTGGGAGGGGGGCAGGGGTCTAGAGAGAAGGTACCCGATTCTGACCACCACCGGAAGTCCCCCCTCCAACGCCACAGCAACCAACCCCATCCCTCCTCGTGCAACCTTCTGGGACACATCATAGATCCCAAAAGGCAGTTGGATCATTCTCAGAAAGCCACCAAGCTTTCACATGCGCAGTGGGAAGGCAAGCGCTGTGAAGCCGGAAGGATTTACCACTGGCTTTCAACAGTAAACATGCCAGCGCCAGGGACATTAAAGACCAGCATAGGCGAGGGCAGCACTGGTGGTAGAGGCAAGAAGATTTAGACTAACACAGCAGCCACCAACACACACAAAAAAAAAGTAAAAAAAAAAAAAAAAAAAAAAAAACACACACACCACACACACTTGTCTCTCCCCCCCCCCCCCCCAAAGAACAGAAATTAATTCGACCAGGGCTCAACAAAATCCAGGCACCCAGTCGCAATTGCGACAAGAAATCGGCCGTCGCAGGCCCGCCGCGATCGCGCAGCGGGGGAGGTGGGGGCGCACTGAGGCTCCTGTGTCTCCGTGCGCCCCCACAGTCACGCGATCGCAGCGGCCGGTAATTGAGCCCGCGGCTTTGCAGCCTTGTGAAGGCACAAGCTTCCTTCTGTGACCTGGTGGTGGCTGTTGGCATTACAAGTAATACAGCAGCTCTAATGTGTTTTTTTACTGTTTTCACTGCCATCTCCTTCCCTCTAATTAGAACCCCCAAACATTATATATTTTTTTATTCCAACACCCTAGAGAATAAAATGGCGATCGTTACAATACTTTGTCACACCGTATTTGCGCAGCGGTCTTACAAGCACACTTTTTTGGGGAAAAAATACACTTTTTAAAATTAAAATAATATGTTACGCCGAGTAAATTGATACCCAAAATTGCGTCCGCTCGTGGAATACAGACAAACTTTTACCCTTTAAAATCTCCATAGGCAACGTTTAAAAAATTCTACAAGTTGCATATATACCGTTTACATATGCGGGCGCTACTCACGTATGTGTTCGCTCCTGCGCGCAAGCTTGGCGGGACAGGGCGCGTTTTCGATCTTCTAACTTTTTTAGCTGGCTCCTAGATTCCAAGCAAATTTGTCAAACCCTGAATTAGACCCCCTATTGGAGAGATTTGCCCTCTCCATTTGTCCTGGTTTACCATTATCACCAGATGTAAAAGAAAATACCAAATTTGGGTTGTCCCCAGAATAGTAAGAGGGAAAATCTTTCAATGGGGACACTAGCTCTGGTTATTCCCTCACATTACCTTATTTCCTCTCACTTTCTGTTTGGCGATGGGACAGGAAGTAAAGGGAAATCTCCCCAACGGGACACATACAGGTCTGCCTGTCAGTTTTGTCGGCGGACCTGAATGGCCACTCCATGCAATCCTATGGAGCGTCGGAGACATGTCCGCTGACATCCGACCCGATCCGCCAAAATCAGACGTATGGCGATACATCCCCATCCGTCCACGGCGGATCGGATGAGATGTGACGAAAACAGACATTTTGTCCATTTTCATCAGATCTCTCCAGACAGTATCGCTGCACAAGCCCCTCCCCGCTCAGTGAGGGGAGAGGGACTTGTCATCCGCCGGCTCAGCGGAGAGATCTCCCGCTGAGCTGGCAGACTCTGTAGCGACGGGGTCTGTGCGCATTAATTCTTGTGGTTTCCCTGCAGCTGCAATTTTGGAAAAGGCATGGGAACCTTTGTCTGCAATTTTCATTCGTACAACAGCCCGTTCTAATGAAAGGGCTGTTGTGCCCACACCGCAGTAGGGTGAACCTAGCCTTACTCTATCCAAAATGAAGTTTTTGCCTTCTGCTTTAAAGACCAACTCAACTTTTGTAGGAAAAATAAATAAAAAATCTAGCATATACAACTGCCACGCAAGTCATTGTAATTAGGAGGTTATTAAAGTGGTTGTATACCCAAATTTGACATAATATAATAAGGTAGGTAAAAATGTAATATCTCCTAAACTTGTATGGTTTAGGATATTCCCTTTTCTTGCAGCCACTGATGTCAGCAGTGCATGGAGCAATGCCCAGCTGAAGAAACCTCCTGCGCGCATGCGACGTCACCACAGCTCCGGGCACTCATAGCGCCAGAGCCGCAAACCCAGAAAACACGCAGAGGGCAAGATGTCAGTTGCCTCTGCGTGGGGGGCTCCCTTCTGAGGCAAGTATTTTCAGCCCCCCCCCCTTACTGTGCGGGTTTACAACCGCTTTAAAAAATTACCTTTCATTTACAATCTGCAGTGCTGGTATGTTCTGTAAAATGCAATATGGCACAGCCGTTTTCCATGTGCCCTTGTGTTGATCTGCAGCTCAATGGAGATAATGTGAATGAGCCCCAACAGTAAACATTTCCTAAATATCCAACCCTTTTGCATCCACATGTACACTACCCGCTGCCAGAGTGGTACTAACATTCATGGAAGTATGTGCCCAGGGACAAATATTCAAAATGCAGACTGCTTGCATTACAGGCATTGGGCTAGATTCAGGTAGGGGCACGCATTGTTACGGCGGAACAGCGTATCGTATTTACGCTACGCCGCCGTAAGTTAGAGAGGCAAGTGCTGTATTCACAAAGCACTAGCCTTCTACGATACGGTGGCATAGCGTAAATGGGGCCGGCGTAAGCGTGCGTAATTCAAATGAGGGTGAGGGGGCGTGTTTTATGTTAATTCTTGGTGACCCGACGTGATTGCCGTTTTTCCCGAACGGCGCATGCGCCATCCGTGGAATTTCCCAGTGTGCATTGCTCCATAGTATGCCGCAAGGACGTCATTGGTTTCGACATGAGCGTAAATTACGTCCAGCCCTATTCGCAAACAACGTAAAAAATTCAAAATTTGATGCGGCAACGACGTCCATACTTAACATTGCGTACTCCTCGTAATAGAAGGAGCAACCTTACTCCGAAAAAGCCTAACATAAACGACATAAAAAAATAGCGCCGGGCGTACGTAAATTTGTGAATCGGCGTATCTAGGTCATTTGCATATTCTACGCCAAAAACTACGGAAGCTCCACCTAGCGGCCAGCGTAAATAAGCCCCCTAAGATACGACGGTGTAGGAGACTTACGCCAGTCGCACCTCAGGCTAATGTCGGCGTATCTTGCTTTCTGAATACAGAAAGAAGATACGCCGGCGCAGCTTTGAATTTACGCAGCGTATCTATAGATACGCCGGCGTAAATCAATGCTGAATCTAGCCCATTTTCTTTTCCTTCCACACAAAAAAACATAGTGGATGGAGGAATCCCCCCCCCCCCCATGACACTATATTCTGACAGCGACTGCAACCACTGAATGGCAACAATTTTCCAGCAAGTCCCTTCCACAGAAGTCAAACTATCAGCTTCTATTGATGAGGGAATGCCACCCACAGATCATAACTTGGCTGATCCCTGATCATCAGTCTATGGCCAGCTCAGGGCTTGGCTCACACCTATGCGTGACGGCAACATGCTGCTCTTTAGAAGACACGCATCAGCGAACGCACGCGCCACAACACCACGCGGTTCAGTGCAGGACGATTTTACGTAGGAGTTGATTTCCCTGCATTTCTCTTTACAATAGGCCATCTTAAATACGACTTGTGGGAATGCACAAAAAAAAAAAAAAAAAAATGCAGACCGCCCTCACTCTAAGTAGGTATGTATAATGTGGAAGACACACTGCCTCGTCAAGGCACCTCTGTATGGTGGGGTCCCTAACTAAAGGCTCCTGTATTGAAACTGTACCTTCCCCCCACGTTGTAAAGCGATGCGCAAATTGTTGGCACTATATAAATCCTGTATATTATAGATAAAATAATTCTCTTTATCAATCCATTTCTCTTAAAAAAAAAAAAAAAAACACACCCACATTCAGTCTTTCCAACCAAAGTCCCATCACAATAACAAACAGATATGTCTTCCCTGCCGTCAAGCTACGTATAACGATGGTAGAATCCATTGCTGGGCATAATGGGAGGAAAGCAGAGAGCCATCCCATGGACACCCAACAGTCCATTAAAAAGCCAATGAAAGCTCCATAAAGGTTGGGGAGTCTTTCCAACCAACTTATCACTAAACTAGATTTGGTCAATTTTCCCACCAGCCTGCCATCTACTATGTAGATTTCAGTGAACGAGAATATGGGGTAGATTTACTAAAACTGGTGCACTCAGAATCTGGGGCAGCTATGCATGATATGTAAAGCAATGGTGAATTTGCGCTTCCCCAAAAAGGGTGTACTTATAAATAAACCACAAAATCAAGGTGATAATAAAGGATTAAAATTGGGTTAAGCAGGGCAACACCTACTAATTAACCTCAACCTATTCGGTGGTTAAAAATGTTTACAACATCTGAGAATTGCCAACTCTTTTGTGTTTCCCAGTGGATATATTGTTTTAGTTTGCCCACTATATTCATTTTGCTGTTCTATATGTTCACTTAATAATAATTAATAATTTTTTTGGGGGGGGTTGCGCTATATTTTACACTTTTTATCAGCTATGCATGATAGCCAATCAGCTTCTAACTTAAAGGGGTGGTTCACCCTAAAAACGACTTTTTTTTATTACACTGCCCCCCCCCACATTACAATACGATTAAGGCCATTTTTTTTTTATGCTGTACATACCTTTGTACAGCATATTCACCCGTGGCATCCGGCTTGCGAGTCCCGCGGGAGTGGGCGTTCCTAACATGTCTGTGATTGACGTTTTGACCAAAAACGAGCTCCCCCCCGTCGCGTAAGCCGCGTCACGATTGGCGAAAGGAGCCGAACGGCGATGCGCATGCGCAGTATAGCGCCGACTCGCGGTTTGGCTTTCGCCAACCGTGACGCGGCTTACGCGACGGGGGGAGCTTGTTTTTGGTCAAACGTCAATCACAGACATGTTTGGAACGCCCACTCCCGCGGGACTCGCAAGCCGGATGCCACGGGTGAACAAAGGTATGTACAGCATAAAAAAAAAATTAATAGCCTTAATCGTATTGTAATGTGGGGGGGCAGTGTAATAAAAAAAAGTCGTTTTTAGGGTGAACCACCCCTTTAAGCTGACAATAAAACCGGATTGGTTCCCTTGCAGAGTTGCACCAGATTTTGCGCTCTCCAGTTTTATTAAATAACCCCCTCTGTGTCAAGCAGTCATGAGGATAGCAGGTGGTGTTGAACCCTTGTCTGTGGAGATGTGACCGACGACCACCGCTTAATCTTCTCCTTGATAGAGTACCTAAGAGGTTGGATTACTCATACAGTATTTTGATTATATCCCTTCTACGAGTCTTATATTCCCCACGGGCCGGCATGTCTGCACGTTTTTCCCACCATTGTTTTATCATCTCGAGGGATTCCAACAGATGGTTGATACCAATGACTGTTTATAAGGCCTCATGCAAACTGGACGTTTTTACAGCTGCTGTTTTAGGCATTTTTTCTGTAGCCAAAAAACTCCCCAGCATGTTCTCCTATGTTGTTATCAGTTTTTGGCAAGGGCGTTTTCTGTCTGGAAAAAAACCCAGACCTAGTGTGTCTTGAGTACTATAGTTTTTCGGCTGTAAAAACGCTCGAACACTGAAAAAAAGAAAAAAAACATGGCTATTCTGTTTATCAGTGGTTGAGCCATAAGCTTTTGTTAGCAAAGCTAGAAAAGCAACAGCGAAAAAAATGCCCAAAAAAAAGCTACTTCAAAAACGCTAAAAACTTTCCAGCTTTCTACAGCCGACGCTACTGGCTTTTTTACAAGTCCAGTGTGCATTAGACCGAAGTGTCAATTTACATGTGCATGAGAGATTCGAGGTCCTGATGAAGTGGATCCATTCACGAAACGTGTCGACCCACAATGTATAAACTGGGAGGACCTACATGCTACAAATCCGCCATCTCCTTAAAGGGTAAATTCACCTTTACAGAAAAATCTGTAAGGGGAACTTACACAGAACCCTCTCCTCATCCACCCACTGGACCTGGCGATCACCCGCACTGACATTGGAGCCACTTCAGTGGTCCAGGGCCTAGAAATGCCCTGCAGCTCAATCTCCTAAACGTACCTCGTATGGGAGCAGTCTCATTGGTCGACACCTTCACATGGGCGGCGCCGACCAACCAGAACCCAGGTAGCCCCTCCTTTCACCGCAGGCAAAGAGGAGAGAAAGCCATGGGCATTTCAAATCTCCAGACTGTTAAAGTGGCGATACAATCTGTCAAAAACGGGAGATCACCCAACTCCAGGTTAGCGGGACCAGGCGAGATAAGGGGCTCCAATGTAAGTTCACTTACAGATCTTCTGTAACAGTGAACTTACATTGTAAACGGGAAACAAGTGGTAGACTTGACTTGATGTCAATTGTTGCGTTTTTTAACCAGATAAAGACATGTTGAACTTTTTAAAAGCGTTGGAGGGTTAAAGTCCCATCACACTGTCTTGCCCTCTGAAATATTTCCTTTAGGAAGGAGACCCTCCAATGGTAACGATGCAGTACCATGCCCATGCATTTATTATAGACGTGTACAACAATGGCAGTAATTCGGCAGAATCCATTGTTGGGAGTTCTATAAAGGAAGTGGAGAGCCAACCAACCTATGGCCATCATAAGAGTGAACCATGAACACCCAATGGTCAACCACAACCAGCGTTCGAATGCAAGCTAGCCAATCTTGTCAACATACCACCTTGATTGGGCTGGCTGTGTTTTCATTTAAAAGTTGGTTGGTAAAACTCAGTTTTTATGGAGCTTTGACCAACTTTTAAATACACACAAAAGTAGTCAAGGTGTAAATACACACAAAAGTAGTCAAGGTGTAAATACACACAAAAGTAGTCAAGGTGTAAATACACACAAAAGTAGTCAAGGTGTAAATACACACAAAAGTAGTCAAGGTGTAAATACACACAAAAGTAGTCAAGGTGTAAATACACACAAAAGTAGTCAAGGTGTAAATACACACAAAAGTAGTCAAGGTGTAAATACACACAAAAGTAGTCAAGGTGTAAATACACACAAAAGTAGTCAAGGTGTAAATACACACAAAAGTAGTCAAGGTGTAAATACACACAAAAGTAGTCAAGGTGTAAATACACACAAAAGTAGTCAAGGTGTAAATACACACAAAAGTAGTCAAGGTGTAAATACACACAAAAGTAGTCAAGGTGTAAATACACACAAAAGTAGTCAAGGTGTAAATACACACAAAAGTAGTCAAGGTGTAAATACACACAAAAGTAGTCAAGGTGTAAATACACACAAAAGTAGTCAAGGTGTAAATACACACAAAAGTAGTCAAGGTGTAAATACACACAAAAGTAGTCAAGGTGTAAATACACACAAAAGTAGTCAAGGTGTAAATACACACAAAAGTAGTCAAGGTGTAAATACACACAAAAGTAGTCAAGGTGTAAATACACACAAAAGTAGTCAAGGTGTAAATACACACAAAAGTAGTCAAGGTGTAAATACACACAAAAGTAGTCAAGGTGTAAATACACACAAAAGTAGTCAAGGTGTAAATACACACAAAGTAGTCAAGGTGTAAATACACACAAAGTAGTCAAGGTGTAAATACACACAAAGTAGTCAAGGTGTAAATACACACAAAGTAGTCAAGGTGTAAATACACACAAAGTAGTCAAGGTGTAAATACACACAAAGTAGTCAAGGTGTTGTTCCCATGACTGGCTAGCTTTTGCAATGGAACTTCGGTTGAGGTTGACCACTGGGTGTCCATGGCTGACTCCTATGCCGGTTGTAGGTAGGATGACTCTCCAATTCCTTTCCATCACACCCAGCGATGGATTCTAACAAATTGCCACCATTGATGTACGTATCTAGATGGCAGGAAATGTATCCGATATTGCGATGGGAAGTTGGTTGGCTCAAAGGTTTTTATAGAACTTCCCATCAAAATACCAAACTGATAGGTGAATTTCCTGCCACCTTGCTCCATTGCAAAAAGTAGCCAACGTGCCATCTTGACTCCTTTGGTTCATGGTTGGCAACTTTCAGTAAATTTACAAACACTTTGTAAAATTCATAATTGTTGCATCTGTCCATGAATGTGCGTTAGACACGCAGCCTATATGTCCGCAATGGACATTCAAGGACAGATTTTACAAACTGTTCATAAATTTACTGAAAGTTGGCAACCCTGCTTTGGTTAGGTTCACATTCAAATGTTGGTCAGAGTTCCATAAAGACCATTAAGTCTTTCCAACCACAATAAACAGATTAGGTCAAAATTCCTGCCACCCTGTTGTCTAGCTACGCACATTGATGGCAATAATTTGATGGAATCTATCGGTTGTGATGAGAAGGAAGCAGAGAGCAATCGTGCCTACGACTAGTCATGGACACCCAATGGTCAACCTCAACCAACATTTTATTGCAAACGCTAGCCAATCACGGCAACGATACCTTGACTCCTTAGTTCAGACTCACAATTAGAAAGTTGGTCAAAGTTCCAAAAAGACTATCGAGTCTTTCCAACCAACTTCCATACACAATGGACAGATTCAGTCAAATCCCCACCACCCTGCCATCTCAGCTATATACATCAATGTCAGGGGCGGACTGACAACTCATGGGGCCCCTGGGCAATAGAAGATTATGGGGCCCCCGGCAATAGCAGATTATGGGGCCACACATTATACACTGAAAAAGGTACTGGAGAGGCAGGGCTGATATAATCTTGGGATTTTTTTTTTTTTTAAACACAGATTTTTACATACTGTCCCTGGTTTTACTGACCCTGATGGGGCCCCCTAGTGGCATGGGGCTCTCGGGCAGTGCCCAAATGGCCAGTCTGCCCCTGATCGATAAGGCTGCAACCAACGATTATTTTCATAATCGATTAGTTGGGCGATTATTGTTTCGATTAATCGGATAATAGCCTTGAAATTTTTTTTTGCATTTTTACATTTTTTTTGGCCCAATTTGTTGTTGGGCAGATTACAAAACACAAATTGCCGCAAAAACACATTACATGCTTTTCTGCAGCTTCTCCATTGAAGTATATTGAACCAAAAAAAAAAAAAAAAGATAAAATAGCACCGTTTTGCGTTTAAAAGTCCTTGCCCTTTCCAAATACGCAGCAGCTGAAAAAAATCATGGATGTGAACATGTCCCAAGGGAAAACATGTAAATGAACTGTAGTGCGTTTCTGCAAAAAGCACCAAAAAACAGAGGTGTGACCCCGGCCTGAGATGTTTAGCAACATAATGGGGTTAAAAAAAAACAAAAATAAGTACAAAAAGAGCAAATAATCGCTACTGTAAGGGGTTCATTTTTTTACTGTGGGACAGTGAAAGTAATATTTACAGTAGCGATTTTCTTTTTTGTACTATAAAGGGCCAATTTTAGTTTTTTTAACCCCATTATTTTACTGGCCGATCAATCGATTATGAAAATTGTAATCGATTAATTTCATAATCGATTAGTTGTCAATCGATTAGTTGTTTCGGCCCTACTGATCGATGTCAATAATTTTGCCGAATCCAACATTGGACGTGATGGGAAGGAGGAAGATAGCCATCCCACCTACGAGCAGCCACGGAAACCCATGGGTCAACCTTAACCAATGTCCTATTGCAAAAGCTAGCCAATCCTGGCAACGTACTACCTTGATGGTCATGTTTCCAATTAAAAGCTGGTCAAAGTTCCTTAGAATCCGTTGGGTCTTTCCAACAAACTTCCCACCGC
Organism: Rana temporaria; assembly: GCF_905171775.1. NCBI lineage: Eukaryota > Metazoa > Chordata > Amphibia > Anura > Ranidae > Rana > Rana temporaria. The sequence goes on from NC_053493.1 coordinate 355,013,834, forward strand.
AACAACAAACAGATTTGGTAAACCGGGCCACCCAGTCATCTAGCGACATACAATGGCGGTTATTTGGCGGAATCCATTGTTGAGTGCATTGGGAAGCAATTGGAGAGAGTCATCCCGCTTACGCCCAACATGGATAGAGGCCACCCAATGTTCTTACCGAAAAGACTGCGTTTTGCATTCCGAAGGGAATGGGGGTGAGCCTGGCCAGAGCGACCACCTTGAGCCCGCCACCCCCTTCCACCACGCGGATGACGGCGCCCAGTCGTTGGCTGCTCTCGATCTTGGCCAGCACCCAGTGGGTGAGCAGTTTCTTGCACAGTAGGTGGGCGATGAAGGTGCCGATGAGGACCCCGATGATGACCAGTCCGATGCCCAGCACCAGGCCATACAGGTAGCCGGCAGCCACGTTGAGGATGATGTAGCCCCACACACAGGGCAGGGACACCAGGATGAAGCCCACAATGAAGAGCAGCACTCCCACCACACTGTCCAGGCTCTCCACCCATAACAGAAGGTCCTTCAGGTAGTGCCGGGCCAGCGCTAAGGAGGCGCAGCACACGGCGCTCAGCGCACACAACAGCACCAGGCTCCGGCACCAGCACAACCCTCCCCCGGGACAGCTCCACCAATCACCCGGCGGCGGGCTCGGCGTGTGGTGGTCCTCCCCGGGCTCCGGGTCCAGCAGGCTGTCAGAGAGCTCCCTACCGCCACCGTTCATCCAGCGGCCCAAAGTCTGGCGGCCGAGGAACTGCAGCGCGGAGCCCGTCATGGCGCGTCACGCGGCCGCCCGTAGCGATCTCCCGGCCAGTCCCCGGTGAGGAGGCATCGCGCACAGGGGAAGGCTGAATGGCTGCAGACGGCGCGTCCCTGCCAGCGCTTTTCTCTCCGGGGCACTGCGCTGCGACTGTGCTGTCTACGTCACAGGGAAGCGCCCGCCCACTACACGTATACCATTGGCTGCGGGAGGCGAAACAAGAAAACAACCGCCAGAATTCCACGCCTACTTTTCTTTCTGACTGTAGAGAAGGGGGCGTGGTCAGGCTGGCCAGCGAAGCGTTTGTGAAGCGAGGAGAGACACACCCCCCTTGGTACAGTTCCGCCCTTTATAAAAGTTGTGCTCGCGAGACCACGCCCCTTGGTCCGGGGCTCCTGTGGCACGGAGATTCTGTGTCTGTACGGAGTAGACCGAGATAAAAGTCCCGGCAATGTAACAATAGCACACCGGGTGCATTTTAATCACTTCTCACCCACACACTTTCCTACATGTAAAAATCATCATTTTTTTTTGCTAGAAAATTACTTAGAAAAATAAAATGGAACTGTCCCTAAGCCCTGCTTCACACCAGTGCAGTTTTGTACTTTAGCGCCGCTTCAAAGCATTGCGATTTAATGTGCGGCTTGCTGATATCTGTGCAAATTCATTTAACCACTTAAGACCCGGACCTTTATGCAGGTAAAGGACCTGGCCAGTTTTTGTGATTCGGCACTGCGTCGCTTTAACAGACAATTGCGCGGTCGTGCGACGTGGCTCCCAAACAAAATTGGCGTCCTTTTTTCCCCATAAATATAGCTTTATTTTGGTGGTATTTGATCAACCTCTGCGGTTTTTATTTTTTTGCGCTATAAACAAAAAATAGAGCGACAATTTTGAAAAAAAAACAATATTTTTTACTTTTTGCTATAATAAATATCCCCCAAAAATATATATACATTTTTTTCCCCTCAGTTTAGGCCGATACGTATTCCTCTACACATTTTTGGTAAAAAAAATCGCAATAAGCGTATATCGATTGGTTTGCACAAAATTTATAGCGTTTACAAAATAGGAGATAGTTTTATTGCATTTTTATTATTATTATTTTTTTTTTACTGCTAATTTTTCGTGACTGTGACATTATGGCGGACACATCGGACAATTTTGACACATTTTTGGGACCATTGTCATTTTCACAGCAAAAAATGCTATAAAAATGCATTGGGGTAGATTCAGTAAGCAATTGCGTCTGCGTATCCATTGATACGCAGCGCAATTGCTTAGTTGCGCCGGCATATCGACTTTTCTGTATTCAGGAAGCTCGATACGCCGACTGCAGCCTAAGATATGACTGGCATAAGGCTCTTATGCCGTCGTATCGCAGGCTGCATTCTTACGATGGCCGCTAGGTGGCGTTCCCGTAGTGGTCAGCGTAGAGTATGCAAATTGCATACTCACGCTGATTCACAACCGTACGCGCGCCCTGCGTTCGCATTTTACCTCGTTTGCGTTCGTCGGTTTCTGCGTAAGGCTGCCCATGCTATTAGCAGGGGCAGCCAATGCTAAGTATACCCGTCGTTCCCACGTCGTTTGCGTAAGTGAATCGTGAATGGCGCTGGACGCCATTTACGTTCACGTTGAAGCAAATGACGTCCTTGCGACGTCATTTACCGCAATGCATGTCGGGAAAGTTTCCCGACGGAGCATGCGCACTACGTTCGGCGCGGGAACGCGCCTAATTTAAATGTTCCACGCCCCCTACTGGATCATTTAAATTACGCGCTCTTACGCCGGTCAGTTTTATGGAGCGCACACGCAAATTACGGAGCTACTGCTTCGTGAATGAAGCGTAGCGCACGTAATTTACAGAGGCGTAGCGTAAAAACAGTACGCTGCGCCTCCGTAAGAGGGCGCAAATGTACCTGAATCTAGGCCATTGTTTACTGTGAAAATAACAGTGCAGTTAAGGAGTTAACCACTAGGGGGCGCTGTAGGGGTTATGTGTGACCTTATATGTTTTTCTAACTGTAGGGGGGCGGGGCTGGACGTGTGACATCATTGATCGTGTTTCCCTATATTAGGGAACACACGATCAATGAAGCTGCCACTGTGAAGAACGTGGAAGCTCTCTCCGTTCTTCAGCTCCGGGAACCGATCGCAGGACTCCAGCGGGGCGCGTGCCACGGGAGTGCGCCCGCGACCCACAGCTGGGCACTTAAAGAGGACGTAGAGGTACATTTTGTGCCCAGCCGTGCCATTCTGCCGACGTATATCTGCAGGAGGCGGTCCTTAAGTGGTTAACAGCTGCCAATGTAAGTTGTGCTGAAATCGCACAGAAATAGTGCAGGAATCTTTTTCAAAATCACTGCGACTTGAGTCACAGCAATGTGAACAGTTCCATTGTCACAAATGGGGTGCGACTTGTCACGTGACTGAACTGTTGAGTCGCATGACAATTAGCACTGGTGTGAACCAAGGCTAAATGAGCCCTGATTCCCTGTTCACATTGGCGCGATTTGACATGTCAAATCGCATCCTATTACCGACAGCTGCACTGTCCTAATAAGTGCGACCGCGACTTTGCAGAACCAAAAGGAACTACTTTCCAAAAGTAGTTCCTGCACTCATTTTGGCGACTTCGGGGGCGATTTCAATTGACATCTGTGCATGAACCCGCACAGGTGTCTTTCAAGTCGCCCCCGAACTCGCACTGAAATGCGGAACTCGCACAATTTCACACCCGCCGTCAGTGTGAACGAGGGCTGAATCTGTCACTGCTCTCCGGGTACCAAACATGCACTGACAGCCCTGTGCAGCTCATTCACAGCAGAAGGGTTAACACTTGTTTCTATTGCTGTGTCCCCACTGGGGAGATTTATCCTCTATAGTTGTCCTGGTGACCACTGTGACCAAGACAAAGCATACTGGATAATCTAAAAATGTATAGGTATCCCCAGTAGGGAGGCAATATCTCCTAATGGCACATAAGTGACCAGGATTTGGCCTCATGCACACACAGGGGCAGACTGACAACTCATGGGGCCCCCAGGCAATAGAAGATTATGGGGCCCCCGGGCATACAGATGGCCACCACGCCAGGAGGCATTACGGAGGCGGGGCAGCTAAAATCTCAGGATTTTCACATCAAAAGCATGTCGGTTTTGAACATATCAGGGACAGATGTAAAAAAAACACAGATTTTTACATACTGTCCCTGGTTTTAATGAGCCTGGCAACCCTGGTGGGGCCCCCTAGTGGCATGGGGCCCTCGGGCAGTGCCAGAGTGCCTCAATGGTCAGTCCGCCCCTGTGCACACAGCATATGGATTTAGGCAGGAGCTTGCTGGCAGAACGCCATATCAAGTATCAAGGTTCTGTGTAAAAACTGGGGTCCATAGTGCAACTCAGCTCATAGTCTTCATGCATGCAGGCAGAAAAAACACTGGCATTGCCCCAGCTTATACTTGGCAGCAAAAACAGATAGTTGAGCCACATTTATACCAACCCCTGCCCCCCCCCCGACCCAAAGGGCAAATACTGGGGTGTGCACATGCTGCAATGCTTTGCTTTACAGCCGCAGTGCGAAATTATCCCACCATGCTCGTCAGGCAGTACCACTTTCAAATGAGACCCATTCACCTGGGAGGGGTTGCTCTGCATGTGCACTGCAATGCCTGCAATCCACTGAGGATAGCTCTTCAGAGGGTGGCACGTGTATAAATGAGCCCTTTTTATGCATTCAATTACACCAAGTTTTACATACAATACATAGGGTCCCTCCCTACGCGTTTCATCCTGTATGAACGTTGCCACTTTGACAAAGTCCATACAGGGTGAACTGTGTAGCAATTTGTGTAGCGCTCCTGTGCATTGCAGGTTTGATTCTTTGAAGTGCGCTTGGGGTTGTATCGAAAGCTCAGCCTGTATCTTTACTTTAAAAAGTGAGAATAACTATATATATATATATATATATATATATATATATATATATATATATATATATATAATATTGTGGTGACTGTATTCCACCATGTGTTCCATCAATGAGATTAGATCCGCTTTACCAGATTTGCCAGATTGTGCAGGTTGTGCACCAGCGGCGGCCTGTCCATTAGGGGAGCAGGGGTGCCGCCCTCCCTATACATGCATCCGGCCCCCAAATCTACATGCGGGGTGTCGGATGCATGTAATCCAATGTTTTTTTTTTAAGCACATGATTAGAGCCAGAGGCTCTAAAAGGCTTCAAAAAAGGGTGGGCACACTGATTCTCCTCTCGGTCAATCAGGAAGTGGGTCTTAAGACCTGTTTCCTGATTCGCCGAAAGGAGAAGTGATCCTATTGGCAGAGGAGGAAGGAGGAGACGCATGGCCACTGTGATGCAGGGGAAGCTACCACCCGTCGCCCGGAGTGAAGCACTGTCAGTGCCATCGATGGGGTAAGTGCCGACCGACCCACGGGAGGGGGGTGTGGGTGCAATGTTTACTGCCTCCCCAAAAAATAAAAAATAAACCAGCCACCACTGTTGTGCACCACCATGGATAAACGTTAGAGCTGCACGATTCTGCCCAAAATGAGAATCACAATTTTTTTGCTTAGAATAAAGATCACGATTCTCGTGGCGTAAAATCTTTCACATTATACAAATAAAAACTGGGCTAACTTTACTGTTTTTTTTTGTTTTTTTTTAATTAATTAAAGTCATTTTTCCCCCAAAAATTTGAAAGACCGCTGCGTAAATATAGTTCATCCACCATTTTATTCTCTAGGGTCTCTACAAAAAAAAAAATGATTTTAACTTGAAAACAACAACTGTCAGAAAAAGGTTTATAGGTAGTTTTACAAAGAGTTAGGCCGGCTTATCAGTAGATAAGCCGACCTAACTCTGAATCTACGCCGGCGTTTGTTTAAGTGTATTCTCAAACAGAGATACACTTAAACAAAGCTAAGATAGGCCGGCTTGCGCCGTTCTATCTTAGCTTGCAATGTTTCTGTTGGCCGCTAGATGGCGCTTCCATTGCGGCCGGCGTAGATTATGTAAATGAGGGGATACGCCGATTCACGAACGAATGCCAGGCCTACACCGTCGCATTACGTCGTTTCCGTAAGGGATAGGCCGCCTAAAGTTATTCCATCTATGAGGTGGAATAACAATGTTAAGTATGGCCGCGAGGTTCAAATTTTTTACGTCGTTTGCGCAAGTCGTCCGCGAATCGGGATTTACGTTGTTTACGTACACGTCAAAATCAATAGGCCCGTACGGCCTACTTAGCCGCAATGCGCACTGGGAAATGTAGTCGCCCGGTGCATGCGCAGTGTCAAAAAACGTCAAAAAACGTGAGGTCAAGCCTCATTTCCATACAACACGCCCCCCTCCCAGTCATTTGAATTAGGCGCGCTTACGCCCGCTCGTTTTAGGCAACACCGCCGTAGATTAGCAGGTAAGTGGTTTGTGAATCACTACTAGCCTAAATAATTTACGGCGGTGTAGCCTAAAAAGGCTAGGCTAGGCCGTCCTAAATTTAGGCCAAGGTACGTGAATCTACCTATTGGTGTTTAAGTGGTTCCCAATTTACATACAGAAGTCTATTCCTTTGATGTAAAAGACAAATTGATACAATGTTTAGACTTAACATCCCACTGATAGAATGTTGTAAAACTTGGCAGACTGCCCACTTTGACTTTTGAAGGCTTAGAGCAGAGAGCAGAGAGCAAAGTCTCTGCATACCAAAGATCGGGAAGATGGGGAAACACTTTGTCAAGATCACAATGGGGAATAAAATCACGATAAAGATTCTTGACGATTAATTGTGCAGCTCTAATAAATCCCCATTTTTTTTTTTAGAAAAAGGATTATTTTTTTCTTTTACTTGGCAGCCAGATCTCTTGACTTTCCCTTTATTCTTCTACTTTTTTTTCTCTTCCTCTTTCCTCCCTGTCTTCTCGCAACATAATGGTTTATATGCACATTTACTACTTTTCAATCAGGTGCATTCCTGGAGTTTTTAAATGGATTATAGTTATGTAACATTCAGGGTTGGACCCATGTCTAGCCTTATATTCGGAACCTGGGTTGAGGAGGAGAAGAAATTTTTCAAATTATCTTCTAGAACTTTTCTGTAAACTCTGAAAGCTTGAGCATTTGGTTCTAGTTTTTACCTTTCCTGAAGTATCTCCTCCCTGGCTCTGCTCTCTGGGAATGGTATTCTATTTCACGTCACATTATAGGTTACAGTGCACAATGTATCTCTGTAATCTGATGAGTCTAACATTATCCGCCCCATGTACTCCAGCACCTTTCGTTCATTCCTCTTTTTGTATGGTGAAAAGTTCAATAGAATCAACATTAAAAAAAGAAATGTGTTGATCTTGAATTTCATGGTCTAAGGCCCCTTTCACATTGAGGAGTTTTTCAGGCGGTACAGCGCTAAAAATAGCGCTGCTATCCCGATCCCAGATCTCCTGATCTGCCATCGTATCTCTGAGATCCGACGGTCGGATCTATGCGACTGATTCATAAGAATCAGTTCCGCATAGATCTCCCTTAGATCCGACTGGTGTAAGTGACTTACACCAGTCGGATCTTAGGCTGCAATCTACCGCCGGCCGCTAGGTGTTGTTGCGTTTTTTTACGCGTCGGATATGCGAATGAGGAAAACCGCTGATTCAAGTCCGAACGCCCGCCCGTCGCTTTTTTTTTACGTTGTTTGCGTTCGGCTTTTTCCGGCGGATAGTTATCCCTGCTATATGAGGTGTAGCTAATGTTAAGTATGGCCGTCGTTCCCGCGCCGAGATTCGAATTTTTACGTCGTTTGCGTAAGTCGATCGGGAATACGGATGGCCGGAATTTACGTAGCCGCCGAAAACAATGACGTCCTAGCGACGTCATTTGGAGCATGCGCACTGGGAAATGTCGCCGGCGGCGCATGCGCAGTTAAATCGGCGCGGGAACGCGCCTGATTTAAATTGTACACTCCCCCTAGCCGCGGAATTTGAATTCCGCCGGGGGAGTTACGATCCGACGGTGCAATTTTCGAGGTAAGTGCTTTGTGAATACTGCACTGGCCTCGCTAAATTGCACCGGCGGATCGTAAATCACATAGATTATGCGGATCTAAAGATCCGCTAATCTATGTGAATCTAGCCCAATGTGTCAAGGGACAAAAAGGTATTGGACAGTTGATTCAAAAGCTGTATAATGGCCAGGTGTGGGCTACTCCTTTGTTATTTCTTCCTTAAGTAATCAGGTAAAAGGTCTGGAGTTTATCCTCATGCCCTGTGCACACGATCAGAGTTTCCGTCGGGAATAAACTCTGATGGGTTTTTCCAACGGAATTCCGTTCAAGCTGTCTTGAATACACACGGACACACCAAATTCCGACCGTCAAAAACGCGGTGACGTACAACACTACGATGAGCCTAGAAAAATGAAGTTCAATGCTTCCGAGCATGCGTCTAATTGTTTCAGAGCATGTGTGTTTTTTTCTCCGTCGGTGTTCCATACAGACAAACGGAATTTCGCCAGAAATGTTCTCTTTCTAACTTCGTTGGAATTTCCGACGGAAAAAGTCCGATGGGGCATGCACACGGTCGGAATATCCATTGGAAATTCCGATCGTGTGTACGAGGCATTAGTGTGGTATTTGCATTTGGGATCTATTGCTGTGAACCTACATTATGCGGGAGTTCCCTATACGAGAACTACATTGACCCATGAGGACTTATCTCCACAGGCTATTATCTCTATGGAACATGAATGGTTATAATTTTAGGGGAAAATTGAGGATTGAATATAACTGTATGAAATAGAACAGATGAAAATGGTCCTAGGCACTGCACCAAGGCCATGTGGATATGTGAAATGACAGCCTCAGCCTGGCTCCAGCCAAGCCATGCAGTGCTGTGCAGCTTATAGGACCTTTTTTATTAGTTGTATCATTGAAGCTGGGATAAGCTCTGCCCTTGCCAGCACTCCCACTGATGTACTACAGGAGCAGTGGCGGCTGGTGCTCAAAATTTCTGGGGGGCGCAAACAAACTGAAAAAAAAAAACATCAATTGCCGCCACTGTGTCCATTAACACACCGCCACTGTGCCCATTAAATGCAGCCAATGGTCAAATCAAACACCGCCAGTTTGTCCCCTCAAATGCAGCCAGTTTTTCCCCTCAAATGCAGCCAGTTTGTCCCCTCAAAAGCAGCCAGTTTGCCCCCTCAAATGCAGCCAGTTTGTGCCCCCAATTGCCACCAGTTTGTGCCCCCAATTGCCGCCAGTTTGTGCCCCCAATTGCCGCCAGTTTGTGCCTCCAATTGCCACCAGTTTGTGCCCCCAATTGCAGCCAGTTTGTGCTCCCAATTTCCACCAGGTTTGTGCCCCCAATTTCTGCCAGGTTTGTGCCCCCAATTTCCGCCAGGGGTATTGAATCTTGCAAATTGAACATTGGCAGACATTGGGTTGAATCTTCTGGCCAGGGACCTATTTTGGGTTGTCCTACCCCATGACATGATAAGTTTTACTTTGAGGTGAAGTCATACAAGTTTGTCACTATGTTGCCTTAAAGCGGAGTTCCACCCATATAAAAGTCAGCAGCTACAAAAAGTGTAGCTGCTGACTTTTATTAATTGGACACTCACATGTCCCAGGTTCCAGCGATGCGGGTGTGCGAAGCCCCGCTCGTCTCCCCCTTCTCTGCAGTGCCGGCATTGTGACTGTGAGGGTGCCCGGCTGTGGCTTCACAGCCGGGCACGCACTGCGCATGCACAAGCCACACAGCGCGCCTTGATTGGCCAAGCAATCATCTGGGACCTGTGACGTGTCCCAGATGATTGCTGAGAGGGAGGAGGGGAGAGGTGAACTTCCTTCTGGCGCAGCGGAGTCTCAGGAAGAAGTGGGAGCTGGAACCCTCTAAAAAGAGGGTTTCCGCTCCCCCCCAAAAAAAAATTACATGCCAAATGTGGCATGTCAGGGGGTCACCTGCTCTTAAAGCGGAAGTTCCATTTTTGGGTGGAACTCCACTTTAAGGAAGGGTTGAAACATCAGCTTCATCTGACAACTGTGGCATTCTATTGAAAAATGTGCAAGAACAGTGCTGGCTTCCTGCTGAAATTTTCCCTTTCCATATTGACTTTGCACCGTCGAACACTGTAAAGAATGCAGCTCATAGCTTCAATATTCAAACCTTTCCCCGCTCTATTAAAGATTGCCCATCCAGGTGTTGAACGTGGTCGGGCCTGGCATTTGGCCCCTCGGACCTGAGCACTGCATCCTGGAAGTAAGAGGAGAAGGTCCTAGGCTCCCCTATATTGAAAGTCCCAGGTATTGCCGTGGATGGGCAAAGTGGCAGATTACTTTTATAGTGACCCTAAACTAAATTTTTCTTTGCATTTGCAGTGAAGATAACATTCAACTACATATAGTACACTGTTAGACAATGTAATGCCTTTTTGTCTCCAAAGATAGAAATATGACATGCAACCTTTTTTTTTTTTAAATTGTTATAAAAGACTAATGCAAAATCAGAAAATATGATTTGCACTTATGAATCATCCTGGTATGTGGCAATCCCGTGCTCATGAATCACTGACAATCATTTTACAGGCTGCTAAAGGTTTGTGAAAGTATAGTTTAGAACCACCAAGCCCCAAAGTCCAGTTGAGAAATTATCGCACACTTTGCTATCGAATGCTTGAGAGTCAGTTTTTTTTTTTACTTCAAGTGATAATAAAGGCGGATTAACAAACATATTATTATTGCTTGCTCTGTGCAATGGGTTTGCACTAGGGTTGTCCCGATACCGATACTAGTATCGGTATCGGGACCGATACTGAGCATTTGCGCGAGTACTTGCGGAGAGTAAACGGAGAGGGGGCGGAGAACGGTCGGGGAGGAGACTGAGAGGGGGCAGAGAGGAGACTGAGAGGGGGCGGAGAGAGGAGAGCTGCTGTCGCTGCCGTCGTCTAGTTGATATATAGCCCCTTCCCTTGTCTGGGCACTTCAATAGACAGATCACCCATCCCAGAATTGAACGGGTGATCTGTCTATCAAAGTGCCCGGACAGGGGGGGGGGCTATATATGACGTAGCGTGGCGGGGAACACACAGCTATTCAAATGAAAGCTGTTATGTTCCCTGATCGCTGATCAACTAGACTGCGGGGGGGGGGGGGGGATCTGTCTGGAGACCTGCACAAAGCTGAATTTGGTGACACGGCTGCATTTGGGGACACGGCTGTATTGGGGGACACGGCTGCATTGGGAGACGCGGCTGCATTGGGAGACACGGCTGCATTGGGGGACACGGCTGCATTGGGGGACACGACTGCATTTGGGAGACAGGGCTGCATTTGGGGAGACAGCTGCATTTGGGGGAAACACGACTGCATTTGGGGACACATGGACACATTTTAAAAAAAAAGTATCGGTATCGGCGTGTATATGAAAAAAAAGTATCGGTACTTGTACTCGGTCCTAAAAAAGTGGTATCGGGACAACCCTAGTTTGCACAGAGCATCTCGATCCTCCTATTCTGGGTTCCCCGCCAATGCTCCTGGCTATTCCCCCCTGCGGAGTTTCGCCATAGCAAGCTGCTTGCACCCAAGCGAGCCACTTCTCTGTGTATCCATTCACTCATGGAGCATGCTTTCTCCTCATTGGCTCACTGGCTATGATTGACAGTAGTAGGAGCACATGGCTCCCGCTGCTGTCTCAGCCAATGGGGAAGAATAGACCTGGGAGAGCAGCTGCTCTTGTGCACATCGCTGGATAGAGAAAATGCCAAAAATGCATGAAGGTAAAAAACCTTGGGGCCTCGTTCACACCTAAGCGTACTGCAGCGACACGTTGCTGTGCCGTGATTTTTTAAGCTTTTTTTGGAGCCACACCATTTCATTCGAATGGGCATCCCTCCACTCCAAAAATAGTTACATAGTCAGGTTGAAAAAAGACACACGTTCAATCCAGTTCAACCAAAAAACAAAAAAAAAATCCCATATAAACAATCCTTCTCCCACAGTTGATCCAGAGGAAGGTGAAAAACCCCAGCAAAGCAAATCTGGAATTGTGGGGAGAATCCCACAATTCCAAAATTCTCAGGTGTGAATGGGGCTTTAGCCTTTACAACCACTTTGAGCTCCATCTTTGTACTGAGTTGCCAATTGCCAGCTACAAGCTAAAGTCAGACTTGTGATGGGCATGCCTGCTCTATAAACTGTTGCTGACTGGTATTTTCAAAGAGCAGGCAGAAGGAGGAAGGCAGTGACGGCTGGTGCTCAACATTTTTGGGGGGGGAGGCGCAAAGGAAAAAACATAAATTGCAGCCACTGTGCCCATCAATTTCCGCTACTGTGCCCCATCGATTGCCGCTACTGTGCCCCTTCAAATGCTGCCAGTGTGCATCCCCCGCCCGGCTCTTACCTGTCTCGGGGCACAGCATTGCGTGGATATCAAACACATAAATAATTTGAATAATGTCCCATTCTATGAACAAATAAAGTGATAGAACAAAAAAAAAAGAGGAAAAAAATAAATGTAAATAAATCAGTGGTGGTCGGTGCTCCATTTTTGGGGGGGGCAGCAAACAAACCCCCCGCCCGCTCGCCCGCTCCCCAGCCATGCCCGCTCAACTGCCACCCCATACAGGTTTCGGGTGACTTTGGCGGCTTCCCTGGCTTCTCCTCCTGGCCAATCCAGTCTTAGGACCGGCTTCCCATCCTGATTGGCTGGGAGGAGAAGCAGGAAGACAATATAGAATGTTGATTCGCTAATGTCACGAGTGGGTGGGCTCAGGGCGCAGTGCTTTTTAAAGCCAATTAAAGCCTCTGAAACGAATCATGTGCTTAAGAAAAAAAAAATCTTGTAGAAATCTATGTGCTGGGCGCCCTGCATAGAGATTAGGGAGGCGGCGCCCCTGCTCCCCTTATGGACCCCGCTGCAAAGAACACTGAATTAAAAAAAAAAACTACTATACCCATCCCCCCCAAAAAAAGGATAGAATTTTTTTCCAAGTACATTTAGCTTAAACAGCGTATTGAGGAAAATTAAGAGTTTCCAATTTGGCAAAATTTTGCCGATAACGATTGCTTGTGCATAATTTTGCAAGAATCTAGATAATTTAAAAACAGTTTCCACAAGTGCTGTTTTTCATTTTTCTATCTAGCTGTTTGTAAAGAACAATCTTTTACAATAACATTTTGCTGGATTAGGAAAGTGAAGAATTCTTTTTTGATATATACAGACCAAATGTTCCCATTAATTAAGTGGCATGTTTACACCTTTGCTGACCTTCCGCTGTTTAGGATACCAGTCTCGTGTTTACCAGTTAATTATTCATGGTAATCTATAGAATACCGGTTTAGTAATTACTTTTCCTACCTGCCATTAGTGCTCTCCAATAGATTGCTTTGCAAAGACTGGGTTTTGCAGTGTCATATGGGTTTTGGATTCAAGGAACATGTATTTTTAAATAGTTATTTCATTTCCCATTTACAGAAACCATAGCACAACATATTGGCTTTGTTAAAAAAAAAAAAAAAAAAGATTCTTAGGTGGATTCAGGTACGGCGGCGTATTAGTGAGTCGGCATAGCGTATCGTATTTACGCTATGCCGCCGTAAGTCAGAGAGGCAAGTGGTGTATTCACAAAGCACTCACCTCCTAAGTTACGGCGGCGTAGCGTGGCGTAAATGGGCCGGCCTAAGAGCGCCTAATTCAAATGAGGATGAGGGGGGCGTGTTTTATGTAAATTACTCGTGACCCGACGTGATTGACGTTTTTTACGAACGGCGTCCGTGGACATATCCCAGTGTGCATTGCTCCAAAGTACGCCGCAAGGACGTATTGGTTTCAACGTGAACGTAAATTACGTCCAGCCCCATTCACGGATGACTTACGCAAACGACGTAAATTTTTCAAATTTCAACGCAGGAACGACGGCCATACTTAACATTGACTAGGCCAGCTATTTGTTCGACTAACTTTACACCGGGAATCGCCTTACGTAAACGGCGTATCTTTACTGCGACGGGCAAGCGTACGTTCGTGAATCGGCGTATCTCGCTGATTTACGCATTCTAGGCGTAAATAAGCGTTCACGCCCCTAGCGGCCGGCGGAACTAGACAGCTAAGATACGACGGCGCAGGCCGTCGTATCTTAGCTAGGTTTAAGTGTATCTCAGTTTGAGAATACACTTAAACATACGACGGCTTAGATTACGAGTTACGACGGCGTATCTACTGATACGCCGGCGTAACTCTTTGTGAATCTGGGTTGCTCTTACCAACAATAAATAATAAATGTATTTTTTTTCAGTTTAGAAAATAAAAAAAAGCAAAATAATCTAGTTGGACTTACCCTTTCAGCTGCTCTGTCTAATAAATAGCTGCACAGCATATGAAACTTTGTTCATTTATATTTTATTACGTGGATAGTTTAATGTGTGATAAAGTGAATCCTAGCTAGTGCTACCTTAAATAATGCATTTTTACAGGAAATTATTTATGTGACTACACAACCTTTAATAAAAAAGAATGACTGTTCTTTCAGGATATGTAAAAGAATATGGAGAGGATGCGTGTTATTGGCAGGATCACCAGGTTAAAGCAATATTGAACCCAAAAAACAAAGAGTTAATAAATCATGTGTGGCGGCTCCAATTGTTTGTTTTCTTTAGCAGGCCATACACAGTCGAATTACAAACACATTTTTATTTCAAAATCAGAAACTTCATTTTCGTGCACATGCGCATTTTTTTTTTCTATTACATTTCTCACACAATTCTCCCATCATTAATTCGAAAATCGTTTGTTTTTCAAAAAATTTCCAACATGTCCGATTCCTTAAATTTGATTGCCACACGAAAATCGGCTGTTGCTGCAGGCCACTAACGGTGCGAAATTCGTCCGAAAATTCAAACCGTGTATGGCCGGCTTTAGACTTTTTTCTTTTATTTTTACCTGGTGATCCAGCCAGGAAGTCTGTTATTTTTCAATGTCCTTTAAAGCGGTTGTATACCTGCACAAAAAAAAAAAAAAAAAAAACCTGTAAGGCCCCGTACACACGGACGGATAATCCGCTGAAAACGGTCCGCCGGACCGTTTTCAGTGGACACGTCCGCCCGGAGATTTCTGTCTGATGGTTGTACACACCATCAGACAGAAATCCGCGCGTAAACAATACGCAGGGCGTGGCCGCGCTGTCGCCGCGCCGATGACGCGGCAACGTGCGCGGCCCTGGAAGTTCAATGCTTCGACGCATGCGAGGGATGGCGGTCCGTCGGACGTGTCCGGTGAGTCTGTACAGACGACCGAACACGTCCGACAGACAGGTTTCCAGTGGACAGATTTCTTAGCATGCTAAGAAATTTTTATCCGCTGGAAACTGTCCGATCCGCCGGACAATTGTCCGCTCGGGCCTACACACGACCGGATCTGTCCGCTGGAACTGGTCCGGCGGACCAGTTTCAGCGGATCGATCCGGTCGTGTGTACGGGGCCTTAGGCAAAGGCATAATGAGCTAGTATGCGCCGCTGCGGTTTAAAACGCATTAAATTTGCATATGTGTGAACCTAGCCTAAAGAAGAAGAAAATCCTGGAATCAAGCTAATGCAGCAACCACATATAAGGACTGGTAAGTGGCTATTTATTAAATGATTGTTCTTGGGTAGTGGTCTCCAAACTGTGGCCCAGGGGCCAGATGTGGTGGCCCTTTGCTTGCCTTTATCGGGCCCTTGGGGCACAACTTCTCCCACTAACACCAATAACAGGGCATAATTCCTGTCACTGATGCCAGCACTAGGGCACTATTCTTCCCACTCATACCAACGACAGGACACCACTCTTCCCACTTACACCAATGATGAGTAGGGATGAGCCGAACACCCCCCTGTTCGGTTCGCACCAGAACTTGCGAACACACCAAACGTTCGTGTGAACTTTAGAACCCTATTAAAGTCTACGGGACTCGAACGTTTGAAATTGTTTGCTAATTTTAAAGGCTAATTTTAAAGGCTAATATGCAAGTTATTGTCCTAAAAAGTGTTTGGGGACCTGGGTCCTGTCCCAGGGGACATGTATCAATGCAAAAAAAGTTTTAAAATTGGTAATGGGTACATTGTACCTCTACCATTTCACGAAGGAAGTGTAAATAATTGTAAAAAACACACAGAGCACAGAGGGGGACGGGGTCACGTGATGGATGGCCCCGCCTCACCAATAAAAGAAATGTCACAGCTTCAGCCGCGTCTTTCGCCGGGCTGTGTCCGGCGGAGAGAGGAGGCCGGCGATGCTGCGCTTTGGATCCCGGAAGATCTTATCATCGCTGGACAGGAGAGGAGATCACCCGTCGCTGGATACAGACAACGTTGGAGCAGGGAGCCAAGACCATCGCTGGATTTTTTCTCTTTTTTTTTTATTAATAAAGGACTTTTTTCTACGGTGTGTGTGTGTGTGTGTGTGTGTGTGTTTTTTACAATTATTTACACTTCCTTTGTGAAATGGTAGGGGTACAATGTACCCCATTACCAATTCACATAGGGGGGGCCAGAATCTGGGGGTCCCCTTTGTTAAAGGGGTCTTCCAGATTCTGATAAGCCCCCCGCCCGCAGATCCCCACAACCACCGGGCAAGGGTTGTGGGGACGAGGCCCTTGTCCCCATCAACATGGGGACATCCTCCCCATGTTGAGGGCATGTGGCCTGGTACGGTTCAGGAGAGGGGGGGGCGCACTCTGTCCCCCCCTCTTTTCTGCGGCCGGCCAGGTTAACGTGCTCGGATAAGGGGTCTAGTGTGGATTTTTGGGGGAACTCTACGCCATTTAAAATAACAAAATTGGGGTGGAGTTCCCCTTAAAATCCACACCAGACCTGAAGGGTCTGGAATGGATATTTGGGGGGAACCCCACGTAATTTTTTTTAATTGATGGCGGGGTTCCCCTTAATATCCATACCAGACCTGAAGCGCCTGGTAATTGAATTTGGGGGGACCCCCACGCTATTTTTTTTTATTTTTTATGAATGAATCCTCTCTGAATTGCCAGAGCCGACAATTCATTATAGCCACAAGTCCGGTTTTAAATGACTTTATTTCTTTCAGAAATGACACTTTGTGCAGAGACAGTTCTAAGTACTGGAAACATGCGCTATTTCACATGCTAACTTTACACACCCCCCCTAGGTACGAAACTTAAAGGAATATTTCACTTTTATTGTTTCACTCTAAGCATTATTAAATTCACTGCTCCCGAAAAAACAGCCGTTTTTAAAACTTTTTTTTGCATTGATACATGTCCCCTGGGGCAGGACCCAGGTCCCCAAACACTTTTTAGGACAATAACGTGCATATTAGCCTTTAAAATTAGTACTTTAGATTTCTCCCATAGACTTTAACAGGGTGTTCCGCGGCTTTTCGAATTTGCCGCGAACACCTCAAATTGTTTGTTGTTCGCCGAATAGACGAACAGGCAATGTTCAAGTCGAACATGAGTTTGACTCGTACTCGAAGCTCATCCCTAATGACGAGGCACTTTTCCTTTCCCTGATACCAACTAAAGGGGAATATTCCTCTCACAAATACCAATGATATGCCGCTTACACACGATCGGACATTCCGACAACAAAACCGTGGATTTTTTTCCAGTGTTGAGCAATGTTGGCTCAAACTTGTCTTGCATACACACAATCACGCAAATGTTGTCGGAAATTCCATCAAGAACGAGGTGAAAATCAACACGTACGACGAGCAGAGAAAAATGAAGTTCAATAGACATGCATGGATTTTTGTGCGTCGGAATTGGCTACACACGATCAGAATTTCCGACAAGAACTATTGTCGGAAAAATTGAGAACCAGCTCTCAAACATTTGTTGTCGGAAATTCCGACAGCAAATGACTGATTTTCCGACAACAAGCTCACTTTGAACATTTGTTGTCGGAATGTCCGATCGTGTGTACGCGGCATTAGGGCATTGTTTACTCCCATTGATGCCAGGGCCTTTTTTTTTATTCTCACTGGCCACATTCCAGCCTCCTCAATATTTGAAAGACAGTAAACTGGCCCTTTGTTTACAAAGTTTGGAGACCCCTGTTCTTGGATTTCGATGCTCTTTTTAAAGATTTGGTAGGTTGACAAGTGTGCTATTGCATGCACATTGGAGATCCAAAAAGTGTGAAAAAAGTTAGCCACGTATATGTGATTATTTAATGACTTGCAGTGTTAATTAAAGAATATCAGTGATATACAGTCAAATAATATTGTATATAAATATTTATACAGTGTATAGCAGGGATCCTCAAACTACGGCCCTCCAGCTGTTGCGGAACTACAAATCCCATGAGGCATTGTAAAACTCTGACATTCACAGACATGACTAGGCATGATGGGAATTGTAGTTCCTGAACATCTGGAGGGCCGTAGTTTGAAGACCCATGGTGTATAGCATATCATTAACAGCAGGGCCATCTTAATGGCATCAAGGGCCCCTGGGCAAAGTAATGCTCTGGGGCCCCTACAGTAGAGTGCAGGTAAACAGACATCAAGTACTGTAGGTAGGAGGCAGACAAGCGAAGCTTGAACTTTTGGGTGGAGCACCGCTTTAACTACACGAACAATCATTCTGTAAAGCAAAGAAACAGTGGGAAAATACTACATATATAAAAGTAACAAAGCTGTCCTGGGCAAATAATATATCTGCTAGATTAATGCCTCCCCAGCACTATGGCCCCTCTACGCCCCAGATATCCCCCCCAGCACTCTGACCCCTCTACACCCCAGATATCCCCCCCCCAGCACTCTGATCCCTCTAAACCCCAGATATTCTCCCAGCACTCTGACCCCTCTACACCCCAGATATCCCCCACCCCCAGCACTCTGACCTCTCTACACCCCAGATATCCCCCAGCACTCTGACCCCTCTAAACCCCAGATATTCTCCAGCACTCTGACCCCTCTACACCCCAGATATCCCCCCAGCACTCTGACCTCTCTACACCCCAGATATCCCCCAGCACTCTGACCTCTCTACACCCCAGATATCCCCCAGCACTCTGACCTCTCTACACCCCAGATATCCCCCAGCACTCTGACCTCTCTAAACCCCAGATATCCCCCCAGCACTCTGACCTCTCTACACCCCAGATATCACCCAGCACTCTGACCTCTCTACACCCCAGATATCCCCCCAGCACTCTGACCTCTCTACACCCCAAATATCCCCCCAGCACTCTGACCCCTCTACACCCCAGATATCCCCCAGCACTCTGACCTCTCTACACCCCAGATATCCCCCCAGCACTCTGACCCTTCTACAGGCCAGATTTCAACCCAGCACTCTGACCCCTCTACATCCCAGATATTCCTCCAGCACTCTGACCCCTCTACACCCCAGATATCCCCCCAGCACAGTAACCATATACAATAAGATACCCCTTGTATTGTGACCCCACTGCATCTCTACACTGTGGCCTCTCTACATCCCTGATACCTCTAGCACTATAGCCACCCCAGCATTGCTACCCCCTATACACCCCAGATCCCCCCTCAGCATTGTTTTCCCCCATACACCCTAAATATCCCCCACTCCAGCTCCTACCCCGCAGCCTTTGAGTTCTGAGAATTCAAGCTGCATGGGGCGGGGTCAGAGAATCACTGGTGCTCCGGCCCTGCCCCTCCCTGCAAAATAATAGGTATCATTCTGCACAGCATGGCGCACTGCCGCCAGCCTGCCTCCCCTGTGTGTATCCCTCAATTTCAGGGCAGCATGGGCTCAAGGACCAGCTGCTTTGGGGAAAGTGCAGGGGCTCCCATGCAGCTGGGGCCCCTGGGCAGTGCCCAGGCGTGCCCTCTCATTAAGACAGCCCTGATTAACAGTATAAATATGATACATGCATCTCCCCTGTAGGGAAAATACCATGAGTATACTTCTTCAGTTGTAATTATTGTTAGCACACAGAAGATTGATTTTAAAAACAATTAGGACTATTGCATTTCACACAAAGTGTGTCATTAAGAACAGCAAGTATCAGGAAACTTGGGGCCGGATTCACAGATATTTGCACTTGCGCCGTGTATCAGTGGTACGCTGCCGTATCTTACCTGGCGGAATTTCGAATCCTCAGCGATTTCGCGCCGTAAGTTACGGCGGCGTAGTGCTTTTCTGGCAACATATTTGAAATTGGGCGGGTTGGGGGCGTGATTCATTTAAATGAAGCGCGTCCCTGCGCCGAATGAACTGCGCATGCTCCATTTTGAAATTTCCCGCCGTGCTTTGCGCGAAATGACGTTGCACCGACGTCATTTTTTGAACTTAGACGTGAGTTACGTCCTTTCCTATTCACGGACGACTTACGCAAAAAAAAAAAAAATTCAAATTTCGACGCGGGAACGACGGCCATACTTAACATGGCAAGTCTATCTATACGCTGCAAAATAGCAGCTTTAACTATACGCCGGGAAAAGCCGACTAGCGACGATGTAAGAGAATGCGACGGTCGCGCGTACCTTCGTGGATCGACGGAAAAAGCTAATTAGCATACCCGACGCGGAAAACTACGCAAACTCCACCCAGTGGGCGCCGAAGTATTGCACCTACGATCCGAAGGCGTACGAAGCCGTACGCCTGTCGGATCGAAGCCAGAAGCCTTCGTATCTTGGTTTGAGGATTCAAACTAAAGATACGACGCGGCAAAGTAGATACGCCGGCGTACTCTCACTGTGAATCTGGCCCTTGGACTTTTACAATGACATTTCCTTTCATTTAGATTTGGTACTAATAAGTGAAATAGATGGAACAGTGAATTACGGTTATTTCTTTTAAGAGGCATAATCATCAAGAAAATGGATTTCTATGGCAATGGATTTATCTATATGATAACTGCCTTACTTAGTCAACAGTCAATTTGTTTGCATATTTTATTGGTTTATAATGACTAAACAATTAAAAAAAATAACCAAAAATAAATACACATCAGCAAATCAATTCTATACAGGTCTTGTAAATAACCATCCAAAATTGCATTTTTGAATAGATTTATTTAGCAATAAATTAGCAGTGGATTATAATACTATAGCAATTAAAGGCTTAAACCTTTTGAATCGGTGTTACCAATATCAATAAAGTCTTTATTACAGTAATTTAGAGCTTGGCAAATGTCTCTAGGAATATTCCAATGACTATGTGAATGCAGGTGTATGCGGTGTGGCAATGCTTTGTGAATACTAATATTGGATGTAAAACCTCTCCTATACCCAGTGAAGTGAACAGCCTCAGATGATACACAGGGATGAAACAAATCTCCCTACATAAGTATTACATGTATAGTATCTCACAAAAGTGAGTACACACCCTCACATTTTTGTAAATATTTTATTATATCTTTTCATGTGACAACACTGAAGAAATTACACTTTGCTACAATGTAAAGTAGTCAGTGTACAGCTTGTATAACAGTGTAAATTTGCTGTCCCCTCAAAATAACTCAACACACAGCCATTAACCACTTAAGGCCCCATACACACGAGAGAATTTATCCGCGAATACGGTCCAGCGGACCGTTTCCGCGGATAAATCCTCTCGAGGATTTCGGCGGATTTTCATGCGATGGAGTGTACACACCATCGCATTAAAATCCGCGCTGAAATCCTCTGGCGATGACGTGTCACGCCGTCGCCGCGATTATGACGCGGCGACGGGCGCGACGCTGTCATATAAGGAATTCCACGCATGCGTCAAATCATTACGCCGCGTGCAGGGAATCCCTTTGGACGGATGGATCCGGTGAGTCTGTACAGACGAGCGGATCCATCCGTTGGGATGGACTTCAGCAGATGGATTTGTTGAGCATGTCAGCAAATATTCATCTGCTGGAGATCCATCCCAGGGGAGATATATCCGCGGATAAAGATCCGCTGGCGTGTACACACCATAGGATCTATCCGCTGAAACCCATTTGCTGGGATTTATCTGCGGATGGATTCTATGGTGTGTATGGGGCCTAAGACCTGGACCATTATGCAGGTAAAAGACCTGGCCAGTTTTTGCGATTCGGCACTGCGTCGCTTTAACTGACAATTGCACGGTCGTGCAATGTGGCTCCCAAACAAAATTGGCATCCTTTTTTCCCCACAAATAGAGCTTTCTTTTGGGCACAGTGGCTGCAATTGATGGGCACAGTGAGGCTGCAATTTGTGTTTTTTTTCTGAATTTTTCAGTATTTTTGCGCCCCCCCCCCAAAAAATTTTTTTTAGCACCAACCACCACTGGTCTCATCAGACCACAGGACATGGTTTCAGTAATCCATGTGCTTAGTCTGCTTGTCTTCAGCAAACTGTTTTGCAGGCTTTCCTGTGCATCATCTTAAGAAGAGGCTTCCTTCTAGGACAGCAGCCATGCAGACCAATTTGATGCAGTGTGCGGCATATGGTCTGATAACTGACAGGTTGACCCCCAACCCCTTCAACCTCTGCAGCAATGCTGGCACCACTCATATGTCTATTTCCCAAAGACAACCTCTGGATATGACGCTGAGCATGTGCACTTCTTTGGTCGACCAGCTCAGTTTCATGGTCTTGGCAATCTTCGTATAGCCTAGGCAATCTTTATGTAGAGCAACAATAATTTTTTTTCAGATTCTAAGAGAGTTCTTTGCCATGAGGTGGCATGTTGAACTTCGAATGACCAGTATAAGAAAGTGAGAGTGAAAAACACAACATTTTACAATTTAACACACCTGCTCCCTATTCACACCTGAGACCTTGTAACACTAACTGGCTAATTGGGCCCAATTTGGACATTTTCACTTAGGGGTTTAGACATTAATGTCTGTGTGTTGAGTTATTTTGAGGGGACAGAAAATGTACACTGTTATATAAGCTGTACACTCACTACTGTACACTCACTGCTTCGCTCGAACGGCTCGCTTTGCTCACTCGGTCTTTTAACATCCTCCATGTCCACAGGGATGGTAAGGAATGAGTCTGGATGTCAGAAGTGTGTGCAGGCGCCGTCTAGCGCTACATGTTTGGCAATTTTGGAGGAAAGCACCGCGCCTGCGCAGTACAGGGGGTGGGGGCATAATCCGCCAGGGGACCTTTTTTGGCAAGACACCGGTTCACACTGCTGCGAATTCTATTGCAAATTTGATCCGTTGCGATTGCTCCAATTTGCAAGTCATTTTACTAACATAGTTTTCCATGAGTGCCGAATCTAAGCTGCATTAAGGCTAGGTTCACACTGCTGCAAACTCAAAATCACACAATTTTTCCTGCGATTTCGCGGCCTTTCGAGGGAATGAAAGGCTATAGAGCTGAATTTGCATCGCACACGGATCAAACTCGCACAGGACCCTTTTTTAACGCAGCTTAGATTCGCACCGCACTGATGTGAACGGCACTAATGGAAAACAATGTTATTTTAATGACTTGTGAATTTGAGCAATCGCAACGGTCAAATTCGCAAAAGAATTTGCAGCAGTGTGGAGCATTTATTATTATTATTGTATTTATTATAATTGATTGTTACACTGCTTGGGTTAATAATACTGTGCTGCCTGATTTTATATGGTATTATTAGAGAGTACAGACACGCCACTCTTCTGGTAAGCTGCAGCTGTTTGAACATGTATAGTATAGTTAATATATAACACAGATTCTTTATATATACACACCCTCATTTAAAAATATTGTTGTATTCTAATTGTTATATTGTTTCCTGAAAGCGGTTGTAAACCGCATATATAATTTTTTTTTTTTTTTTACCTGCAAGGCAAAATGCATAATCAGCTAGTATGCACCGCATAATAGCTGATTATGAAATACTTACCTAAAAACGAGGTGAACAACACTTACCTGGTTCACGCCGAGCGAGATGTCATCTTGCTCCGGCGTGTCTTCCGGGTATCGCCGCTCCAGCGCTGTGATTGGCTGGAGCGGCGCCGCTCCAGCGCTGTGATTGGCTGGAGCGGCGATGACGTCACTCCCGCGCATGCGCGCGGGAGATTTAAAAATCGGCAAGGTCCGGCGGCTGCCGGATCTTCCGCCGTGGATCCCCCCTGCGCATGCGCCGCCCGCATTGCGAGGGGAATATCTCCTAAACCGTACAGGTTTAGGAGATATTCTTTTTACCTACAGGTAAGCCTTGTTATAGGCTTACCTGTAGGTAAAAGTGCAAATTTAAGGTTTACAACCGCTTGAAGTGAGACTGTCCTAGATAAAATTAAAGCGTAACTATGGATTTCAAAGCAAGTGATTACATGAAATGTAATGTGTATGTGATTCTGCTTACATTTTTGGTTAGTCTTTTTTGTAGTATAGAACTGTGATGGGCGCCTTTAATAAATTTGTTTTGTTTCGTTCCCTTTAGTATTAGCCGCTAATTTCGTATTTTCGTTAGATTCGTTACATTTTCGTAAAATTACGAACATTCGTTATGATGAATTTAAAAAGCAAACCCAGGAAGTCAGCAGTGCTGCAGACTTCCTGGGTTTTCCTTTTATAAATTCATCATAACGAATGTTCGTAATTGTTACAAAAAGTTAATGATCCTAACGAAAATTCGTATTCAATCCAAATTGAATTTCGAACACGAATTACAAACTAACGGGCTACAAACAAACCCGGCAGGAACATAGCACCGAACAGGTATTGTGGGAGCCCCTCATAATGAGCACAGCAGGGGGAAAAGCCCCAGGAGGAAGTCAGCACAGGGATGGCGGGAGCCCCTCATAATGAGCACAGCAGGGGGAAAAGCCCCAGGAGGAAGTCAGCACAGCACAGGGATGGTGGGAGCCCCTCATAATGAGCACAGTAGGGGTACAGCCCCAGGAGGAAGTCAGCACAGCACAGGGATGGTGGGAGCCCCTCATAATGAGCACAGTAGGGGTACAGCCCCAGGAGGAAGTCAGCACAGCACAGGGATGGTGGGAGCCCCTGAGGGGGCTCATTATGAGGGGCTCCCACTATCTCTGTGCTGTGCTGACTTCCTGGGTTTGCTTATTCATCATAATTCACCATACACCTTTTAGCATAAGTATGTAGGCAGAAGACACACCCCCTGCAACGCTCGCCTTAAAGGAGTATTGTGCAAAAAAAATTAGGTAAACCCCCAATTCTTTTTTTTTATCACTACTATTTCTTTATATTTACTTTTAAAATTTACAAATGCAGCAATTTGAAATTGGATTAAAGGTTTAGCACTGTAAAACACTTTTTTTGATAGATAAGTAGTGCATTTTATATACAACTTTATAGATCAGACCAAAATAAGAGACAACTGAGGAGGAAAGAAGGACTTTGGGCCAGATCCACAAATAGCGGGCGTAACTTAACTTTTCCCATTTAAGTTACACTGCCGCAAATTGTCCAAGTTAGTGCCCGATCCACAAAGCACTTACCTAGAAATTTGCAGCTGTGTAACTTAAATCTGTCCGGCGCAAGGCGTGCCCAATCTAATGGGGCGAGTCCCATTTAAATTAGGCGCGCTCCCGCGCCGGACGTACTGCGCATGCTCCCGACGCGATTTTCCCGATGTGCTTTGCGCGGATTTACGTTGCGCCGAGTTTTGAGAATCGCGACGGGTGTAAAAGAAAAAAAAAGAGTTGCGGCGGGAAAAAAATAAAAATAAAAATAAATTTGACAGCGACGCGGGAAAGAAGGGTCTACTTTTACATGGTGTACTAAGTTTACACTTTGTAAAAGCAGCCCTAATTTTGCGACAGCAAACTAACACTTACGGAAAAAAAACGAAGGGAAAAAGCTTTGTGTATCTCCGTAAGTGCTAATTTGCATACACGACGCGGAATTCCGACGAGAAATGCCCCCAGCGGCGGCCGAGGTACTGCATCCTAAGATCCGACAGTGTAAAAGTATTACACCTGCCGGATCTTAGGAATATCTATGCGTAACTGATTCTGTGAATCAGCCGCATAGATAGAAACAGGGATACGACGGCGTATCAGTAGATACGCCTGCGTATCCCTTTTGTGGATCTGGCCCTTTGTTCCAGGAGCAGCAGGAGCAGTTGGGAGCTACGGTGTGAGTACTGTTTGTAGGATCATACTAGGGCTTGAGGATTGACAGTAGAGTAGACTGTGGCACTGCAAGTAAAAGCCAGAACTGATCAGTATTAATTTTGTGGCAAAAAAAAAAATTATCTGGAAGGGTGTGTTGTTTTGAGCTTTATTTCAATAAGTGACCAGATTTGGTGAGTGCATGCATCCTTAAAGCATTTACAATTTGATGCTAATTATGCTGGGTAGGGTAATTACTTTTAAGAATGTTTTTACAAATAACAAAGACTGCCTATGCTTGCACGACAGGGCAATGTGCAATGAAGCTGAATAAACATTAACCAGAATCTATAGACGTATCCTGTTTATGTACCGGGCTGATCCTATGTCTTGTTGCAAAGTAGCAGCTGACGCAAGAATACAGATCTGCAATCGATTCAATCTGCTGTAAGCCACTGCACTCGGGATAACAAACATTGTTCAAGGTCCTGTTATTTATAGAGCTTCATTTTGTTGTGTTACTCTAACCAGAGAACTTCAAGATCACAATGACCCAGTGCAGAGTATTCAGACTTAATAATGGCACGTTGAAGCAGTGTACTGCTGGAAGATTAGTGTCACCAGAGGTTGTCCTGACCTTCCAAGCCTCCCGACACCTCTGACACCCTGGGTTATGACATAATTAAAAGAGAGAGTGCAATTGCAAAAGACACCAGAATTAAAATGGAGATTGCAAATGGGTATTGTACTGTATATTCATGTGTTAATAAGGGAAAGAAGAATGGGGGAAGTAAAAGGGACAGCCGTTTAGGCCTCCCTTTCCTCATGGGGTCACGGCATCAGCAAGAGACTAAGATTTAAAGGAACAGGTGTCAATGTAACTAGGTGTGAGGCAGATAAGGTTAATAGCAGGTCAGCGGGTTATGTAAGGTCAAAGGGAGATGAAGCTGCTAGATGTTAAACAGTCCAGGTTAGGATTGGTCAGCCAGGTCAGGTGGCCTTAGAGGGTTCTGGAAGGTTTAGAGGTCAGCTAGGATTGGTTACGGAGGTCAGCTGACAGGTTAGAGATCATTCTGGAAGGTGGTGTTGGCCTATTTAAGGGCCAGTAGTCACAGGGGTCAGCGCCAGTGTGACAGGAGAGAACCAGCAGGTGAAGCTCTGGCAGTTTTTTCCACTCAGGACCATGGAAGTCTTACTCAGGCAGCTATTAGACAGAGCAGAAGCAGCTGGAGGAGAGTCATGGTTGCAGCATTGCCTTTCCTTACCTGCTCACCAGGACTATAAAGACTGCAGCTCAGCGCCGGGGACAAGCGAGAACTCCTGTCAGCAGCCACGTGGACTGGAAGCAGAGATGGCGCCAGCGGAGGTGTGCATTCCGGAGATACCACAGTGGAATGATGGCGACTAGGCGGAGCATGAAGGACGGAGTTTGAGCAAGCGGATTCGCACAGGGAAAGCAGCCGCCAGTACAGTCCCGTCTGCTGCTGCCGACAGAAGCCCGGATATCTCTTTTTTATCTTGCAGGGGCCGTCGTACAGGCGCAGCATCCAGGAGCAGGGACGGAGGACGGAACTCTCGGGGTCCGGCAGCATCTGTCGGAAGATCCCCCGCACGGGCAGACTTAGGCCCCGTACACACGGTCGGTTTGGTCCGATGAGAATGAACCGAAGTTCATTTTCATCGGACCAAACCGACCGTGTGTATAGGCTATCGGTCTGTTTTCCTTCGGTCCAAAATTTTAAAACATGCTTCAAAACTGAACCGATGGACCGCTGCCCCATCGGACCAAACCGATGGTTAGTACAGAAAAGCATCGGTTCAAAACCCGCGCATACTCAGAATCAAGTCGACGCATGCTTGGAAGCATTGAACTTTTTTTTTCAGCACGTCGTGTGTTTTACGTCACCGCGTTCTGACCCGATCGGATTTTGAACTGATGGTGTGTACACACATCAGACCATCAGGCCACTTCAGCGGTGAACCGATGAAAACGGTCCATCGGACCATTCTCATCGGTTTTGTCCGACCGTGAGTACGGGGCCTTACAGATGAGCCAATCGGGCTCCAACTCAGGCACCTGGCAGAAACGCGGGTCTGCAACTTCTCACATGGAAGAGCAGAAGTCCAGCGCCATTCCAGTAAGATGTACGTCGCCCATGTCAGCCTCTGGAGTGAGAGGAACTTAGGGGTTGGAGGGTGAGTGTGATTCATCACAAATGTCTGTAGTATCTTTATTGGAGCAATTAATTACTATGATTAAAGCAATCCCTTGCTGGAGTAAAGGACAACGTAGCAGGGGTTTTGTCAGCATTGGCACCTGCTTCTAATATTGTCCCTCAGCCCACTTTTACTGTTAATGAAAATTCAAACATTAAAGTAGCAATGGGTGGTTGTGAAAGAATTGACAGAGAATGCATACCTTGCCTGTTATCTCCTTTAGGTTTTCACCTAGCTGTCTCAGTTAAAGAGAAAATATGGAGGAATGAATATATAGATTTTAATACAATTCTTCCTGCTGCCAGAGAAAATAAGTATGACAGGAGGGAAAAAAAATCTGAGGATGATCGCCGCAAACCTGTGATTAAATCCTTTTATAGTTGGTTACAGGCTTTTTTAATATACGCTAGTATATTATGTGAGAAATGTCCAGGGTATAAGCCTGTTATTATTCCAGCATATTGACATTATACTAGAGGCGTACAGGAGTTTTAGTGGCTTGTCATGGTTGTCCTATGACGAGGCTTTCCGTAAAAAACTGGCTATGCAGCCATCACTCCAATGGGGTTCCAAAGATGTCAGCCTTTGGCTAAATTTATTTTTGCCCTAAAGACAGCCTTTTGGGCACCCGGCGGTGGCAGCAGCACCCAGCCAGAATGCTCCGCTTTCTAGTTATAAAAAAGGCCTTTGCTTTGCTTACAATTATTCACAATGTAGATGGATGTCAGCCTGCAAGTATAAGCATGAATGTGCTTTTTGCTCAGGAAACCACCCCATAACAAAATGTTTTCGGAAGCTCCAAGCGCATTCTAGGGAAAATTTTCAAAAAAGCAACCACGCCAGTGATACTGTCAAGAATGCTGCCATGGTTGCACATTTATCCAAACCAGCAGATGGCCTCTCTTCTAACTGAAGGTTTTGAGGTAGGTTTCCCGCTCCCAAGTTTTCAAGGATTTGGTTGTTCCATAGTTGATCATTTAAAGTCTGTTATGCCCCATACAGACGGTCGTTTTTTGTGATGAAAAAAAAATGACGTTTGAAGTGATGAAAAAAAACGACATTTTTGAAACTTCATTTTCAAAAACGATGGAGCATACACACCATCATTTTGAAAAATGATGAACAAAGTGACGGCACTCTAAAGGGGAAGTTCTATTCGCCTTGAGGCTGCTTTTAGCTGGTTACTTGTTAGTAAAAGATGATTCGTGCTTTTTTGTCTGTTACAGCGTGATGAATGTGCTTACTCCATTATGAATGGTAGTTTTACCTCCCGTCTCAAAACTTGCTTCTGGGCATGTGCGGGTTTAAAAACGTCGTTTTCCCCACACACTATCATTTTCATTGACACAAAAAATGACATTTTGAAAAACGACACAAAAAATTCGAGCATGTTCGAATTTTTTTTTGGTCGTTTTTCTGAAGACATAAAACGACATTTTCCCCACACACTATCATTTTAAATGACGTTTTCAAAAACGTCATTTTTTTTCATCACAAAAAACGATCGTCTGTATGCGGCATTAGAGACGCTCCTTATTTGGTAAGACCGACTCAAAGAAATTCAGGCGGGTAGGATGGAGGGTCCATTTGATCATCCACCGTTTAAAAATTTTAGGATTTCACCTTTGGGTCTAGTTCCCAAAAAGGAACCAAATGAATATCGCCTCATACATCATCTCTCATTCCCTTTTGGCAATTCGCTAAATGACCAGATTGACACAGACAATGTATCCGTGTCTTACACGTCATTTGACTACGCCATAGAAATGCTCCAATTGTTAGGGGAAAATAGTTTAATTACGAAAGCAGACATCAAGTCCCCATTTCAGCTTCTTCCTTTGAATCCTAGTTGTTTTAACTCTTTGGGTATTTATTTTGAACATCAATTTTATGTGGATACAGCTTTACCAATGGGTTGCTCATTCTCTTGTTTTTATTTTGAAGCTTTTTCTTCTTTTCTGGAGTGGGTGGTAAGTATGGTAGCTGGTTCCCAGCATCTTATTCATTGTTTAGACGATTTTTTTATTTATGGGTTCTGAAGGCTCTAGCGATTGTTTACAGCTTTTGTCCTCATTCCAACTGGTTTGTAAATATTTTGGTATTCCATTGGCTGAGGAGAAAACAATTCTTCCTAGTACATGCATTGATTTTTTTGAATTTCTGTGGATTCAGTCGCTATGGAATTCAGATTGCCTGATGAGCTCTACAGGCTCTACAGGTTATATCAGTTGTTAAAACTTTTCCTGAGAAAAAGTAAAGTGACTTTAAAAGAAATGCAATCGCTATTGGGCCAATTGGCTTTTGCGTGAAGAGTATTACCAATGGGCAGTTTTTTTTCCAGGCGATTGTATTCCTCCATTGCTGGTTTAAAAAATCCCTCCGCACACATTAGAGTGTCATCAGATATCAAACAAGATTTGATGGTCTGGTTAAAATTTTTGGAACACTTTAATGGCAGGACGCTGTGGCAGCAGGATTTTATTCTTGACAGTGATTTTCAATTATTCACCGATGCAGCAGGTTCGGTTGGGTTTGGCACTGTCTGGGGTAATCGTTGGTGTGCAGCGTCTTGGCCTCTCAGGTGGATCAACAATGGTTTCTGCAAGAATATTGTTCTACTGGAACTATTCCTCGTAATAGTTTCTTTATAAATTCGGGGCCATTTCTTTGCCAACAGAAGATTATTGGTAAGTACAGACAACAAAGGGGTGGCTTTTGCTGTCAATTGCCTCTCTTCTAAATCCCCTGCAGTGGTTGCATTCTTAAGACATTTGTTTTTTCTCTGTCTGAAATGGAATGTTTGGGTAAAGGCAAAGTACATTCCTGGGAGGAGTAATGTGATTGCTGATGCTCTCTCTCGCCTACAGATGGACCAATTTGTCAAGCTATTACCAGGGGCGGAGCCTGTGGGGGTACTTTGCCCTTCCCATTTATGGGATCGGATTTGATTTTAAGGAACATTCAGAATTCAGTGGCCCCTGCGACATGGAAGAATTACATGTTTTTGTGGCTTTTAGGGTCACTAAGGATGTCGGTGGCGGATCATTCAGAGCACTTGGTGCTTCTGTTTCTCCAGTCCTTGCTTCAGAAAGAATACTCTTGGTCCTCAGTGAGTAAAATGTTGTCAGGAGTTTCTTTTTTCTTACCCCTTTATGGCCTTCCTGCGTGCCACAGTTTTTTCACGGTACATCAAGTTTTGAAGGGGTACAAGAAAGGTATCGTACAGAAGGACAATAGGTCGGCCATTAACCCAGCCATATTGTCAGACATTTGTAGATCAACTTCTTTGGTATGCTCTTCTGATTATGAGTCTATCGTTTTTAGATCAGTATTTACCGTATTTACCGGGGTATAGCGCGCTCCCGCGTATAGCGTATAGCGCGCACCCCTAAACTTGACCCGGATTCCTGTGAAAAAAAGTTTTTTTGTACTTACAGTTTTGGTGTCTTCCGCGGCGTCCATCCGAGGCCTTCAGGTGTCCTCTTCGCCGGGTCCGGCGTCCTTCTGCGGTGTCCTCGCGTCCTCCCTGCTCATTTCCCGCGCCGAGTTTGAATACTGTGCCACATATACCGAGCGCAGTACACTCGTGTATCGTCGGGCAGGCTCGGCTACTCTCGTGGTGACGTCCAGGACATCAGCGCGAGAGGCGCCGGAACTGCCCGAAGATACACGAGTGTACTGCGCTCGGTATATGCCGGCGCAGTATTCAAATTCAGCGCGGGAAAGCGGGTATCGGTGTATACCGCGCACCCACGATTTTGCCCTGATTTTCAGGGCAAAATAGTGCGCGGTATACGCCGATAAATACGGTACCTTGGCATTTTTTGGAGCATTCAGAATTTCGGAACGTCTCCCTGTTTCAAAGTCTGGCGGGGGAGGGGGGGTTTATTGTCCAATGTGAAAGTGCTCAAAGAGGGATTCGTCTTTTTCTGAGAGTTAGTAAAACAGACCCATTAGGTTTGGGGACATGGATTAGCTTAAGTAGCTGTAAAGATTCATCTGTTTGCCCTGTTACGGCGCTCAGATGTTACCTTAATATTCATTCTGATTGCATCTCAGTTATTGTTTATTCATATAGATGGGTCTCCGGTAACTGTCTACCAATTCTCTGCAATATTAAAGAAGTGCCTAAGGCAGCTTCATTTGAGTCACTTAAAATTAACGACGCATTCTTTTCGAATGTGAGCGGCTACTGAAGCCGCTAGGACTGGGCTGGAAGAGAGTACTATTATAAAGATTGGAAGATGGAAGTCAAATTCGTATAAACTTTACATTCGCCCCTATTAATTGTTTTATTTTCAGGTTCTCACCGCACTGTGTGGATTATAGGCCACTCTTTTGTTTTTTGGGCACAAAAGCCAGCAAGAAATATAATCTATTCGGAGAATTTGGGCCTGGACCCTTCAGCCTTTCGGGTGTATTGGTATGGTTGAAGGGGTATGGTGTGGGAGGATTTAATTTTTGAGTTGGGTAGATTATATGCTACAGTATACATAATGCTCCAGGTATTTTGATTTTGGACATTGGGGGCAACGATATTGGGAAAATGAAAACGTTTGATTTAATCTCTAAAATGAAAGACACACTCAGATTTTTGAAGAGTACCTCACCAGATACAGTGTTGTTTTTTTCTGAAGTGATTCCCCGCTTACGGTGGTCTGAATCTATGATTTTCAAATCGCTTGAGAAGGTTGGTAAGTGGCTGAACAGGGCTTTGGAGAAATGTCTTGCCCCAGGTGTGGGCATGTCATTTTGCCATATGGAACTAGAAGGTGGGGTGCAGGGTTTATATAGGCACAACGGTATACACTTATCAGACATAGGTTTAGATATATTTAATGCAAACCTGCAAACATGCATAGAGGCGGCCACGGCTTGGGGTAGGGGGACAGGAGGGTTGCTTTGAGCCCCTCCTGTCGTTTGGGAGATTTAAGGTAAAGTTAAGTTCAAATGCTGTTTCAGCTCGAGTCCAAGTGGCTGGGTTGAAGATTTGGTTATTAAAGTGGGGTTCCAACCACAATTAGCAATTTTTAAATGTATGTCCTTTCATCATGCGTTTTTATAATATAAATCCGGTCACTTACTACTTTACAATCCGCCGCCGCTCCGCATAGTTGTTCAAAAAAGATAGTTTATAAAACTATGTCCACACCGTTGTCATTTTGCTTGTGGGCACTGTGAAGCCCACAAGCACTTACTTCCTGGAAGTCTTGGATGGGGAGTGATAATTGGGTAGCGCACTGCATCCTGGGAAATGACACCACACATTTCCCAGGAGCATTAGAGGGAGCTGATGTCAGAATCCAAGGTGATTCCAAAGGCAGATTTCGTGGGACCGCATAGCAACAGGCATTTCCAGATAAGTAAAAAAAAATGTTATTTCTTTTTTTTGGGGATGGAAACGCCACTTTAAGTTAACATTTGGTGGTGTTTTCGTTATAAGATAAAGTTGATGGTATATTGATATTTTATTAAAACCAATGAATTAGGCCATGGCCAATAAGTTCCAAAAATGAAATGAACGAGTTTATTTGTATTTATGCGAATAATAATAATAAATTATTTTGGTTATATATATTTTTTGTGGTGTATTCATTCTCTATGCATGTTTGAGGTTTGAATGATGCCTGTGATCCCATGGGGAAGTAAAAGTGACAGCCGTTTAGGCCTCCCTTTCCTCATGGGGTCACGGCATCAGCAAGAGACTAAGATTTAAAGGAACAGGTGTCAGTGTAACTAGGTGTGAGGCAGAGTGCCAGATAAGGTTAATAGCAGGTCAGCGGGTTATGTAAGGTCAAAGGGAGGTGAAGCTGATAGAGGTTAACAGTGCAGGTTAGGATTGGTCAGCCAGGTCAGGTGGGCTTAGAGGGTTCTGGAAGGTTTAGATGTCAGCTAGGATTGGTTACGGAGGTCAGCTGACAGGTCAGAGATAATTCTGGAAGGTGGTGTTAGCCTATTTAAGTGCCAGTAGTCACAGTGGTCAGCGCCAGTGTGACAGGAGAGAACCAGCAGGTGAAGCTCCCCCCCCCCTCGTCGCGGCCGATTCATGTGGTGGCTCACTCTGGTTAGCCAGAGGGGAGATTTAAGGTAAAGTTAAAGGAGTACTCCAGAGCAAATTTTTTTCATAAAATTAGCAACATCTTGTAAAAGTATATAACAATGTAATTCACCTGCATTATCATATCTGCCGCAATCCCCGACTTCTCAGAAACCGGAAGTTCGGACAGTCATTCTGGGCTATGAATTTCGTACCCCAAACTTCTTTGTGCCGGCGCCATCTTGGTAACGAAACATCACGCGAACGTCACGCTTCTGCAGCCTTCCCCGCTGTCTGCTCCGGCCTCCTGTGTCCGCCCCTGGCTCCTGTGGGTCACTCCCACACTTTAAATATTAATTTCTTCTTCGTTTGCACAGCCCTGATTCGCTGGGCTGTGCAAACTAGTCTGTAAGCCCCCAGTCTATCGGGCGTCCGTCCGCGCCTGCGCACTGATCTCAGTGCCGGGACCGGACACGTGTTCATTGCAGCTGTTGTAAAGTTCCTTCTACGTCCTGAATCTGTCCACTCTGTGGAATGCGCATGCGCGAGTCTACGCTATTTGCGTAGAACGTGCATGCGTATATAGAATTCTACAGAGTAAAAATTACTTTATATCGCTGATAACTAGCAGGTAACGCACTGCGCAGGCGCGAACCTAAGCGTAGCGTTACGCAAATAGCGTAGACTCGCGCATGCGTATTGCAGATTCACAAAAGTAGAAGGAACTTTACAACACAGCCAATCATCTCCCTGTTAGTTACGTTGCCGTAACTAACAGGGAGATTCACAAAGCAATTTAGTAAGTTTTTTTGTGTAACACAGGGAAAGGTGTTTTACAGTATGTAAAACACCTTTCCCTATGTACAGACCCTTATTGTAATGCAAGCTACAAGCTTGTAACTACTTGTAAGCTTGTAACTACAAGCAATAACATAGCATGCATGCTGCTATTTGTAGTTATGCAGCAAGAGGCACTGATTATTACAACACACAGACATGCACAGACATATATATATATATATATATATATATATATATATATATATATATATATAAATAAATAAATAAAAAAAAAATATATATATATATATATATATATATATATATATATATATATATATATATATATATATATATATATATATATACACATATATATGTGTGTGTAAAAGATAACGAGTGTGTATAGCTTTTGCATAACTAGAAATACCAGCATGCATTGGTATGTGATTGCTGGGAGTTGTAGTTTAGGACATTTCTACTACCAGCAATCACATGGCATGCTTGCTGATATTTGTAGTTATGCAGCCAAGAATCACTGATATATTGACAAAAACCATGTTTATTACATGAACTGGGGGCCTCCAGCAGTTGCTAAACTACAGCTCCTAACATGCACTGTATGGGCATGCTTTGAGCTGTAGTTTTGCTAAACTTGGGGGCTACATGTGTGTATGTGTTATGTTTGTGTTTTTACTGTGAATGTGTGTGTCTGGAAGGGGTAAGGGGAACTTTTATTTACCATTATGGGAGTTCAGGCTGCTTCCTCCTGCTGCACGGTATATTTAGCTATGTGAGCTGCATGTGTACTCACATAGCAAGAGCTCCGTGCAGCCACAGGACACCATGATTGGTGCAGGGTTTGGAGGGGCGGGATATGATAATTTTAGGGGCGGATGGCATGGCAGGGGAGGCAGGGAGGGGTGTGTTTATTGAAATGAATGGGGAGATACTAGGATAGGGGAGGGGAGAGACTTGGGTAGGGGAGGGGGGGATGAGGAGAGAGGCACTGAGAGACCGGAAAGACAAGCAAGGGAGCTTGGGGGATGACGATTTTTACGTCATCCTCCAGGGCTCCATAACCCAGAAGTGGCAGAAATTCAGGACGAGGTAGCAGAGGAATGGCTGGGCCGATTTAGGAAAGAAAGACATCGACTGAAAGGTAAAGCCTAAGGGAACATTATAGTGTAAAAAAGAAATGCATTATACAACTCCTTTAAGTTCAAATGCTGTTTCAGCTCGAGTCTAAGTGGCTGGGTTGAAGATTTGGTTATTAAGTTAAAATTTGGTGGTGTTTTTGTTATAAGATAAAGCTAATGGTATATTGATATTTTATTAAAACCAATGAATCAGGCCGTGGCCAATAAGTTCCAAAAATGAAATGGACGAGTTTATTTGTATTTATGCTAATAATATTAAATCATTTTGGTTATATATATTTGTTGTGGTGTATTCATTCTCTATGCATGTTTGAGGTTTGAATGATGCCTGTGATCCCATGTAAAATGTAGGTATTTTTCAGGTTGCAAACCTTAATACTAAACATAATTACTCGGGTTGTCCCGATACCGATACTAGTATCGGTATCGGGACCGATACTGAGCATTTGCGCAAGTACTTGTACTCCCGCAAATGCTCCCGATGCTTTACCGATACTTTTTTTTCCCCGAGAGCGGGTGGAGAGGGGGTGGAGTGCGGGTGGAGAGGGGGTGGAGAGCAGAGCAGTCCTTGAGTATGGAGGAGAGGAGAGCTGCTGCCACTGCTGCCTAGTTCCCTAAGAGAAAGCCAAGCCCCCCCTGCCGCTGCCGACATCTAGTTGATTTACGCTTGGGGAACATAACGGCTTTCATTTGAATAGCTGTGTGCTCCCCGCCTGGCATCGTCATGTATAGCCCCTCCCCCTTGTTGGGAAACTTTGATAGGCAGATCACCCATCCCAGGATTGGGCCAGATCCTACACGCTCTGACGGCAAGGAGACGAGCTCGCCGCTCGTTTGTGTTTTGGAACTGTCCCTTCGTTTTTATGTGAGTTTTATTCCACTTTTTCATTAAACTTTATAATTGGGAAACGGCGGCATATCGAAAGGACCGGCAACCCTACCGTCTTCAATTTCTTGTACAATCTTCTTTCTCACCACCTCCTTATGTATATTAACAGAAGCCAAATGATCAAATATAACACAGCCAGAGCCAGCAAAGGAAGGTAACAGGAAACCATAACAAAAACCTTCAATTAGTGTGTCTGCACTCTTGCGATCCGGGTACCGGAGTAGCCACGGCAACATGTTTACCAGTCTCACTGGCGAAACCGCTTTTAAGAAAAGGCTCCCTGGAATGAGCCCCCTGATAACCTGTCTTCTTGAAGCAACGAAAAGCAGGGTGAGATCCAGCACAATAAGCACATTCGTGCTTGTATCTGCAACTAGCAAGCCATTTACATTGACTTTCATTGAAATTAAAACAAAGGCCTTTGCGAAATTGTCCAGTGGCAGGCACGGCAGATTTAACAACTTGCCTCTGGGGCAAAAGCAAGTTCAGCCATAGCCCAACATCCTTCATACCCCATCTCAAATTTTTATGTACTGCGAGCTTCTGTCTGAATGATTCGTCATAGAAGAACCAAGACAGTCCAGGAAAGTTCTTATAAGCTTCCAATATAATTTCAACGTGTTGAAAAAGGCCACTGCATAATTCCGGGCGACGTTCACCCAAAACACTAGCATA
Organism: Rana temporaria; assembly: GCF_905171775.1. Classification (NCBI taxonomy): domain Eukaryota; kingdom Metazoa; phylum Chordata; class Amphibia; order Anura; family Ranidae; genus Rana; species Rana temporaria. Next base: position 355,051,331 of record NC_053493.1, read on the forward strand.
TATGCTAAAGGCCTGAAGCCAATTATTAAAGCTTCTAGAGACAACCTTACGCTTCTCGTCATCAAATTCCTCATCTACATCTTTCTTCACTCTATTATCTTTCATAGAAGGGAGCAATGAGAGCAGATCTACATATTCCCCCTTCCATATCTTCTCTTTTATCGTTAAATTCAGATGAAATCCTAATGGTGACAGCTCGCACGAAAGCACCTCCTTCAAATGCGATTCAGGTACACCAGAAGAGGGTGCTATAAAAGGCAAAGACTGTAACCCAGGTGAAGAAACTGCCACATTATGAACAACAGGTGAATGTACAGTATTAGTCAAATTATCCCTCCATACAGAAGCAAGCCCAGATTGGTCAGCATTTGAAACAGGTAACACAGGTGATGCAGGCAACAATTTGGACAATAAATTATGCATAGAAAAGGCAAATTCGTTTAAGAAAGAGGCAGTAGTGTGCTCACCTCCGGAAAAACCAGGCTGAGAAGCAGAGATGCTGGAAACAGGAACATTCACCATGGGCAGAGCTGCAGTAGTACTATTCTGTGTAGGTGCGATCGCATTAGAAACCCCTTGAACCGCAGACTTCCGTTGAAGAACTCCCGGTAACATCAGGGTTAACACAAACGCTGTTCAATAAACCTACAACACCAGGCCTATCTACACTAACATTAGCAGCAGATGTAGATGTCAGTATAGGGTTCACCTCCGGAAGAGACAGTTGAGTGCCCATTCGTTTGTTAGTCTTTGTTTTCTTCTTTCCCCCTTTAGGTTCCGTACGAGGAGGAGGGGATTCAAATCTCCCGGGTCTCTTGCGCTGTCTCTTCGACGCAACATCCGCGCGGACTGCGCATTGGAAACCGGCGAATAGCAGCCGGCATCCCGATCGTCACCGAATGACGCGGAATGTGTCACGGGGTCAGTCAAAGGGTGCCACTGAGAGGAGGAAGTGTCGTCACAACCGGATGCCGGAAAGGACGAAAGAAGGCGGACACCATCATGGAGGGAACCCGGAAACAAAACCGGAGCTGAAGACGTGGATGGAACCGGACTGGAGGAAGCAGACAGAACCGGAGGAAAACAGCCAGAGGATGCTGAAGGAGGTAACGACAGGCACAATTGTAGCCACTGTTCGCCATCCTCGGTACCGGCCCGCTCCATAACCTGGCGAAGTAAAGACTCCATAACAGCTGAATGTATGAAACGCAACGCTGCTTCTGTAGATAATCCAAACGTTTGTAATAACTGAAGCATTTTCTTTTTCTTTTATAGGTCTGGATTCCTGCTGATTGGACCGTTAGGATCACCAATAACTGACCAATAACAGTAAGTATTTTTTCAAAACCATTATGCAAATTAGTTTTTACCTATGCCAGCATTCCATGTGTGACATTCCATGCCCCTCCCCTCACATTTAGGAAAGGCGCCAACCATCATGGCTGCATGGTGAAATGTGCAGACAGTGTGTTCCAAGCCAGACCTCCCAGTGTGTGTTTATGGGGTCACTGGAGCCCTAGGCGGAAGCACAGTGCCCGGAGGGGAAAGCCACTGTAGCTGGTGTGTGTGGATGGTGTCACTGCAGCCCTGAACGGAACTACAATGCCTGGAAAAGGAACCCACCATGCCTAGCGTGGAACACATACATCCCTGTTGCTGTGACGAAGCGCTTCACGCGCATACACTTTATCAAGGCCTTGACTTGATAAAGCGCATGCGTGCGAAACACGTTGACACGGCAACAGGGATGCATGCGTTCCACGCTGGCCACGGTGGCTTCTTCTTCTGGGCATCGTAGTTTCGTTCAGGGCTCCAGTGATGCCCTCCCCACACACCGGCGGGTCCAGCTTGGAACACACTGCTTGTTCCACCTTGTGGTCATGATGGTCGGCGTTTTCCCTGTTCTGGAAACAATGATCCATCGGTGTCCGAGCCAGCCTTACATCCAGCGCGGTAACATTGGAATTGCATATCTAATATGTATATTTTATTACACATCTAATGAGCTATGTATTGTTTTTAATATCTTGTGAATGAATCACCAGCAAGTTTAATGGAGATACTGTGGTGTATTGCATCCACCATCTACAATTCAATATCCCAGCTCTTAACAGAAGATTGTGACCAGCTCTCAATTGGGCCAGTTCACACATCTGCAGAGCGGCTTGCACAGGGTTCCTGTGCGTCTTTGGCTCTGTTTAGGGTCCAAATTCAGACAAAAATTCAGCCCTGATTTGTCCCTGAAATAGAGAACTGGACTCCTGCTGTGATCCACGTCCGCACACAGTGTGAACCTAACCTTAGATATAGCAAATAGCACTTGTTCATGTTCTACAGATTAGCAGACAGTTTAGTCATTTATTTCTATGTTACTTTGGACCCAGTTCTCCTGAGCTTTTGATGTTCAGAGTGTTATCCTGATCTAAACTTTGATTATCATCACTACTGCACCTGTGTTCTCATCTGAACCTGGATAGTATTCTGAAAGTGGTGTCATTGACAAGGTTGTGACTCCAGCAACAGATATTAATCTGCTGATTTATGCAACACCCTCAGATCATCCAATGAGTACAGAGCGAGTACAGAGTGAGTACAGAGTGTCACTGGCTCCGCACAATCATCAGTGGAAGTAACTGGCAGCAAGTGAATGGAGATAAAAGGCCACAATGCTGATTAGAGGGTATTGTTTGCTTGAGAGCATCTTACATTGTACAGTATAATCTGGAAACAGCCACTCTAGACAATTAAAGTGCAAGCCTTTTCTCAGAACATTATGGTGACTGCCTATTGTACACCTGTCAGTTGTGTCCTTTCTCTGAGTAGCCATTTCTTGCTCTAGTAAGAATAATTTACATATGTTCTGTTTCAAATGGTGCTTTATGCAATGACATATCTCCTTAGACCCAGTCTGTCCAGACAGAATGATCACCTGCTGACTTGCCACCATCCACAGGCAGCTTAACTTTTCAATAAGACACATAAATAAAATCCAACATCATTTTTACTTCATCTATATGCAATACAGAGACTGATACCTAGAGCCAGTTCACACCTTAGAAACGCAGTCCGGATGCATTCCAGATGCTTTTCTGCATGCATGTTTTTAATGCATTTTGGTGCATTTTGGATGCAGTCCAGTGCACATGTGTGTTCCAGTGCGTTTTTTTGGTGTGTTTTCGCTGCATTTTCGATGCATTTTACCGCATTACAGTCCAGTGCAGAACAAAAATGCTGCATTTTTGACTTTTTTTCTGGAACTGGAACTGACCACACTTGTGTGAACTATGCCATTGAAAACCATATAACCTATTATCCATGTGTTTTTGAAGCAGAAAAAAAACGCACTGCTCTGACTCTGCATGTGGTGTGAACTGGCCCTCAGTTTAGGTCTTAATTAGAGTATATCTAAACCCAAGAACAAAAACCCAACGTATTGCAGCTTACTAATCTTTAGATGTGGTGGCTGCATTAGTTCTCTTGGGGCACACCACTTACACCACAAAAATGCACTCCAAATCTGTTCCGAATGCATTTCTGCATCCAGGTTTTTAGCCCGTTTTTGTGTGTTCTGGTGCTTTTTTGATGCGTTTCTGGATGCATTCCAGATGGGTTTTCTTTCTTCTTTTATCCTGTTTTTTCAATGTACTGGGGTCCGATGCATTTTTGATGCATTCTAGGGCATTTTTGATGCATTATACCACGTTCCAGTACAGTCCAGTGCAGGGAAAATGCAGCATGTTCTACTTTTTTAGTAATAAGTACAGTCGGGTTTGACTAAATTCTAAAAGATTTTTGGCAACCATTGTTTAGTCTCTCCTTTTTAAATTTTTTATTTTTTATGTTTTTAACCCGACTTGTAAATTAAGTGTAAATTGTTAAATTGTTAAGTTCACCTGTTGATCACTAATAGGGGAGATGAGTCTATTTTTATTTTTGTTCCTCTTTATTTAAGAGAGGAGCCAAGAACTATATATTTTTTTCTTGTTGTTCTAGGGATAAGCCTTTTCAATTTGTAATAACAAAGTGCGGTCAGGTTTACCTAAACTCTACATATTTTGATCATCTCTCTCTCGTTATTATCTGTGTACCTGACCGGCAAAAATACGGCCAATTACTAGTAGGAGAGAGGAGTCGTTTTTAACGGAATAATATTTTTTTTTTTTTTTTTTTTCGCTGTCAGCTAAAGTTGGCAGGGCAACTAGGTATTAGTTTTTTGGATACCGATTCAATGCTCTTTAACAATCTAAAGTGGAATGTAAACTGGAGATCTTGGTTGGAGCAGCATTAAATCTGTAGTTTTTTATTTTTTATGATTATTATTTTTTTTCCTATTCTCCTTATTCTTTTTTACTCACCTCTCTTGCTTTCCTCCTTTAATATTATGCTCTCTAAATTTTTCTTTTGGTTTCTATCATTCATCTTCTCAAGATAATGTAACTAGGACAGCAGTCTGTTTTTTTAAGACGTGTGAGCATTCCTGCCCGTCGGTGCCATATTGTACACCCAGTGAAACCAAAGTATCCCTGGACATCCGGTTTTTTATGTCTTAATGTAATTCTACCTCCCCTAGTCTACCTACTGCTTTATAGTTGTAAAGGTCACCCCACTGCTCCTGTCTGACATTCCTCCAATAACTGTACACTGTCGTTTTTTTTGTTTATATTCATGCACGACTGTCCAAGGGCCCACCCAACCACCACCTGAAGATGAAACGATAACAAAGTCATTTCTTGAGACAAATGTGCCACAAATACGACTCTCCTGAACTTTCCTTCACCATGCTGAAAAGTGCTGTCTCGCGGTCCGATCCAATCGTTACAATTATTACATCATATTCCCAAGTTACAGGACTAGATATGCCTGGATCCCGCCATCAATTTTGGAATTCCGCTCTTCCAAAGCAAAGGGGCAATGAAACATTGCAGTACAGACTCTCGTGGGTCGGATGTGAAGTCGCAAAGGCACCAGACCTATCTCAAATCTACCATGATGGGTTCCGGCATGTTCAAGATAGGAAGAGGAGGCCGCTGTGGTGGTGGGGAGGGGTTGGGGCTTTTGGGCTGTTGTGGGTGGGTACAAAATCACTGAGGGAGGACATAAGTTCAAGGATGAACTTCAGGGGGAACTGTGGTAGAGATTTTTCAAATCCATATTTATAAGATTTGTATGAAGATGTATATGTTTTTCTTTTTTTCAAGGCTTTATTATAAATGTGACTTGGATTTGTCTTTAGATGACTCTGTGATCTGAGGAGCATGTTTTTAGAGTCAACAGCTTTCCCAGCTGTGGAATTTCACCTAACAAAGGGTTCTTATTTGACCATATGTTGGCATATGGATGTTACCTCAATGGGGGGGGATGTGACAAGGGACAGGAAGAACTGTGTCCTGGCTTATGTGAGGGGCTAGGCAAACCCAGTCATCCCTTGAAGTCTGAGCATATAGAACGGGGGTTGAGGAGGGGTGTGGTTTTACGAAGGTGTATATATCTCCGAATGCAGCCCATAATTGGGCCCTCTTTCCCTGGAGATGTTGACCTGACACATGGTGATGTAGTATCTCTCTCTTTCTCTCTCTATCTCTCTCTCTCTCTCTCTCTCTCTCTCTCTCTCTACCTTTGCTCTATTTTAAGATTTGGCCTAAGATTAATCTCACTTCTCTGTTGCTTTCCTCATAGATTCATTTAACTACAACTTGTCATTACTTACTGCTGTGTCCATTGTAACCATATCTGAGTTAGGCCTTAGTTATCCTTGTAACATGGCAACACTATACCTGTAACATCACCTAGTGATATTTGGTCATTTCGAATCATTAATTTTCTTCATCTCTGTAATTTTTCCTTTCCTACGACTTTTCTTAACATACTGTTGAGTCCTCTACAGCCATATTCTTATTTGTACCATGTATGTTGTAACAATATTCAGCAGTATCCTCTCTGTTTTAACAAGTGATATCATTTATGTTATGGTTGTAAATATTGGATTAATACAAGTTTCTTCTACAGGGAGTGCAGAATTATTAGGCAAGTTGTATTTTTGAGGATTAATTTTATTATTGACCAACAACCATGTTCTCAATGAACCCAAAAAACTCATTAATATCAAAGCTGAATATTTTTGGAAGTAGTTTTTAGTTTGTTTTTAGTTTTAGCTATTTTAGGGGGATATCTGTGTGTGCAGGTGACTATTACTGTGCATAATTATTAGGCAACTTAACAAAAAAAAAATATATACCCATTTCAATTATTTATTTTTACCAGTGAAACCAATATAACATCTGAACATTCTCAAATATACATTTCTGACATTCAAAAACAAAACAAAAACAAATAAGTGACCAATATAGCCACCTTTCTTTGCATGGACACTCAAAAGCCTGCCATCCATAGATTCTGTCAGTGTTTTGATCTGTTCACCATCAACATTGCGTGCAGCAGCAACCACAGCCTCCCAGACACTGTTCAGAGAGGTGTACTGTTTTCCCTCCTTGTAAATCTCACATTTGATGATGGACCACAGGTTCTCAATGGGGTTCAGATCAGGTGAACAAGGAGGCCATGTCATTAGTTTTTCTTCTTGTATACCCTTTCTTGCCAGCCACGCTGTGGAGTACTTGGACGTGTGTGATGGAGCATTGTCCTGCATGAAAATCATGTTTTTCTTGAAGGATGCAGACTTCTTCCTGTACCACTGCTTGAAGAAGGTGTCTTCCAGAAACTGGCAGTAGGACTGGGAGTTGAGCTTGACTCCATCCTCAACCCGAAAATGCCCCACAAGCTCATCTTTGATGGTACCAGCCCAAACCAGTACTCCACCTCCACCTTGCTAGCGTCTGAGTCGGACTGGAGCTCTCTGCCCTTTACCAATCCAGCCACGGGCCCATCCATCTGGCCCATCAAGACTCACTCTCATTTCATCAGTCCATAAAACCTTAGAAAAATCAGTCTTGAGATATTTCTTGGCCCAGTCTTGACGTTTCAGCTTGTGTGTCTTGTTCAGTGGTGGTCGTCTTTCAGCCTTTCTTATCTTGGCCATGTCTCTGAGTATTGCACACCTTGTGCTTTTGGGCACTCCAGTGATGTTGCAGCTCTGAAATATGTATACAGGAAAAAGAAATCTCGCGCCAAATGAATTACACTAAATTATATACTTGATAAATCAAGTGACTAACTGAGTGAAGCTGCTCCCAAATAAAATCAGGTGACTGACTTGCATATATTGTATAGTGAGGTGAGGGGCGCTATATCAAAATAGTGGATGCGTGTCACAATGTGCGTTTGAGTAGTACACAGTGTAACTGTGTACCCAAATCTATGTGAAAAACCAAACAGATTATAGTCTAAACTCTATAAGTACAATAGTGCCAAATGCTGTGGAAAATAAATAAAATATAAAAAAAAAAAAAAAAAAATTTTTTTTTTTTTTTTTAAAAGAATGTCCAGCAAATAAATAGTTAAGTGCAAAATGGATCCAGTGTTGTATCAAGTCCAGGTGCAAAATGCAAATAATCCAATCCCAAATCGCAGGGAAAAGTGCAAATGCTAAAGTGCTTGTGAATCTTCAAAATAGCCAAAGTGCGAGAAAGAAGTGATCCGCCTTCACCTATAGGTCACCAGAATAATAATGGATGGCTCCTTACCACACGGTGTTGACCAGATTACTTAAAATATGGTCGATCAGGCTTGTTTTAAATGAGGATCAGCAGGGTCTCATTGGGTTCCAATGTCAGCGATTGCAGCAAATGGTGTACCAAGAAAGGAGAAGAGATACCACCATAGTGTAAAACCATTTAATATACAAAAGTTAAAATTACAATGCCAAATGGCCTCTTACTGTTGCTGGTGCCCGTTCCCGGCACTGAGGCTGTAGGTGGTGGGGATAGTAAGACAAGATAAGAGATGGCCGCGTCCTGGTCCACTAGCGTGCGTTCCAACGCTAGTTGTCCATCAACCAGTGAGACCGGAAGTGCGTGGCTATGCGTGTGCGCTCGGATACCGCCTCGACGTCACGTTTCAGTTAAACCGTCTTCCTGAAGACGGTTTAACTGAAACGTGACGTCGAGGCGGTATCCGAGCGCACACGCATAGCCACGCACTTCCGGTCTCACTGGTTGATGGACAACTAGCGTTGGAACGCACGCTAGTGGACCAGGACGCGGCCATCTCTTATCTTGTCTTACTATCCCCACCACCTACAGCCTCAGTGCCGGGAACGGGCACCAGCAACAGTAAGAGGCCATTTGGCATTGTAATTTTAACTTTTGTATATTAAATGGTTTTACACTATGGTGGTATCTCTTCTCCTTTCTTGGTACACCATTTGCTGCAATCGCTGACATTGGAACCCAATGAGACCCTGCTGATCCTCATTTAAAACAAGCCTGATCGACCATATTTTAAGTAATCTGGTCAACACCGTGTGGTAAGGAGCCATCCATTATTATTCTGGTGACCTATAGGTGAAGGCGGATCACTTCTTTCTCGCACTTTGGCTATTTTGAAGATTCACAAGCACTTTAGCATTTGCACTTTTCCCTGCGATTTGGGATTGGATTATTTGCATTTTGCACCTGGACTTGATACAACACTGGATCCATTTTGCACTTAACTATTTATTTGCTGGACATTCTTTTAAAAAAAAAAAAAAAAAAAAAAAATTTTTTTTTTTTTTTTTTTTTTTTTTATATTTTATTTATTTTCCACAGCATTTGGCACTATTGTACTTATAGAGTTTAGACTATAATCTGTTTGGTTTTTCACATAGATTTGGGTACACAGTTACACTGTGTACTACTCAAACGCACATTGTGACACGCATCCACTATTTTGATATAGCGCCCCTCACCTCACTATACAATATAAGCTCTGAAATATGGCCAAACTGGTGGCAAGTGGCATCTTGGCAGCTGCACGCTTGACTTTTCTCAGTTCATGGGCAGTTATTTTGCACCCTGGTTTTTCCACACGCTTCTTGCGACCCTGTTGACTATTTTGAATGAAACGCTTGATTGTTCGATGATCACGCTTCAGAAGCTTTGCAATTTTAAGAGTGCTGCATCCCTCAGCAAGATATCTCACTATTTTTGACTTTTCTGAGCCTGTCAAGTCCTTCTTTTGACCCATTTTGCCAAAGGAAAGGAAGTTGCCTAATAATTATGCACACCTGATATAGGGTGTTGATGTCATTAGACCACACCCCTTCTCATTACAGAGATGCACATCACCTAATATGCTTAATTGGTAGTAGGCTTACGAGCCTATACAGCTTGGAGTAAGACAACATGCATAAAGAGGATGATGTGGTCAAAATACTCATTTGCCTAATAATTCTGCACTCCCTGTATGTATCAATAAATGTAACCCTTTTCTCTTTTTCGCACCACTATTCTTTAATTTAATTTTTATATAGACAAAAAGGTTTTAATCGCTTATTTTAATTATTTAAGTGATATATTAATATTTCCGTGACAACACGTACAGGATTTATGATGGGAAAAGTTCCCATCGGAAATCCAGAGGGGAAAGCTGAGATTCTGCACAGTTCAGTCTTTCCTCTACACACGGCTGGTTTTCCAGACAGGAAAACTGCTATGGAGTTTGGCCGGGATTGCCGGCCGTGTGTATTGTATGCTCCATCACAGTTTTTCCCATAGGATAACTGCCAAAAACCACCGGGCAACAGTCAGCCGGAATTCCCGGAGGGGAAAAAAAGTGAACTGTCTGGTGGTTTTTTGGTAGTTTTCCCGTCGAAAAAACTGCGAGGAGCATACACACGGCCGGGATCCCCGGCCAAAAGCTCTCTTCACAGTTTCCCGTCGGGAATTTGATCGTGTGTACGAGGCCTTAGTCCTTGTTTCTGCAGCCTCCTAGGATATATGATGGGGATATTCCAAGAGGCTGCAGGAGCAGAGACTTGTTATTCTCTGACAATGGAAGAAGGGAAGGGAAAAAGAAATAAGAATATATATATATATTCTCTGAGAAGGGAAGGGAAATGTTTTTATATATATATATATATATATATATATATATATATATATATATATATATATATATATATATATATATATATATATATATATATAAATAAACATCTTTCTTTACAAATGGAGGAGGGAGTGAAGAAAAGTCAAACTTTGGAGAGAAGGTCCACTTTATGAAATGTGAAGTCCAGTAACCTGTAGCATCCAGATTTCAATTTACTGAAGTCAAATCAGTAAAGTACTGCTTACAGAAATGTGCTTTTTTTTTTTACCTAACAATAAAGTCCCATATTCTTCCTCTATACTTTGAGATGCAACATAACAGAATAATAATTATTAGGAATGTGTCTCTCCATCAGATTCAGTATCCTTGAATAGAAAATACTCCCTTTATTAAAGAATAGTTTCTTCATAAGTAACTTAACAAGCATGCTAGCCTACATGATCATTATATGTCAAAGGTCAGATAAACGTAAGCATCCGCAAAAGCAGTTGTCTATGAAGTTTTTGAATCCAGTACTTCGAATAATAATAAAGAAACCACTCTCAGAACAAGGCAACGTATCATTGAGGGTTGTGTGTATGAGCTCTTTCATTTGCTGGGAAGGATAAAGCTATTTACTTGAAAATTGTGGCCAGTGCATAAAGAAGAAGAAAAGTTACGCTCAAGCACTTAAGGACCGAGCCTCTTTCTGATTTGGTGTTTACAAGTTAAAAACATATTTTTTTGCTAGAAAATTACTTAGAATCCCCAAACATTATATATGTTTTTTTAACACCCTAGAGAATAAAATGGTGGTCGTTGCAATACCTTTTGTCACACCGTATTTGCGCAGCGGTCTTAAAAGCGCACTTTAAAACAAAAAATATATATTATGAAAGATAATGTTACGCTGAGTAAATTGATACCCAACATGTCAGGCTTCAAAGTTGCGCCCGCTCGTGGAATGGCGACAAACTTTTACCCTTAAAAATCTCCATAGGCGACGTTTAAAATATTCTACAGGTTGCATGTTTTGAGTTACAGAGGAGATCTAGGGCTAGAATTATTGCTTTCGCTCTAACGATTGTGGCGATAGAAGAACTTGTCAGAAGTTATCATACTGATAACAGAAGAACAGAGCAGGAGAAAGCCATGGGACTTAGTGCTTTGAAGAGAGATAGGAAAACACTGCAGATATATGTGCCCAGCTCAAATTTCATGAATGGTATAGACTCCCGCAGGAGTTTGGCCCCTCCATGTCTCCCCCCTGTTGTGTTCTGGGAAACACTCAGCTCCCAGAACACAACGGGGACCAGTGGGAACGGCGCAGCGCGACTCGCGCATGCACAGTAGGGAACTCGGGCAGTGAAGCCGCAGCGCTTCACTTCCCGATTACCTCACCGAGGATGGCGGCGGGGGAAGCCGAAAGCAGAGCTACCGCTCGGCTTCGGCTGCCGACAACGCGGGCGACCTGGACAGGTAAGTGTTCATTTTTTAAAAGTCAGCAGCTGCAGTATTTGTAAAAAAATTCAGTGAACCACTGCTTTAAAGTTTTAAATTCAATCGAACAATCTAAAAATATAAAGACCTCTTTTTGACTTAACTTTACAATCGCCATATTTGAAAAAAAAAAAAAAAAAGAAGAGAAGAAAAGAGGAAACAGTATTTGTGACTTACAACTGCCAAATATTAATCCCAAAATATACAGTAAAAATAGATAATTTTATTCAATAACCGTCCATAATATAATAAAACATAACATATACAAAATGAATTTGATAAAAATGGCCAAGTTTTTTTAAATGAATATTGTATATGCTGTATATTATTAAATTATGGTTATTGAATACAACTATTTATATATTATGAGGATTAATATGTGGCAGTTATACATTAGAAATACTCTCTTTTCTCTTCTTCTTGTTTTGTTCAAATATGGTGATTGTGCAGTTGAATCAAAATAACGTTTTTATGTTTTTCGATTTTTTCAAAAATTAAGCCTAATGTGCACCAACTGTAGAATAAATTCACTGTTATCTAGGATCTCTGTGTTACCCACATCCTACCAGAACACTTTTATCATTGCAGTGCATGTCTACCGTGACATCTGCTGTTAGCGAACGTAGCTGAATGCTACCCATATAGTGCCTTTGACATATATTCAGTAAACACTTTGCAGTCATTACAGATTGCTGTTACAGTAGACATAATCTGCCTATGCTTCACAACCACCTATGACCAGCACTTTATTCCTGAACAAAAATAATTGAGTGCACTGCAACTAGGGTATATGGGCCATATCTTTTAATATGTACTCCCTACAACCAGTGTGTGTGTGGTCAAAGATGGCCATGAATAAGCATTCAGTAAAGCAAAGACTGACCCTGGTGTTTTCTGGGTGTTGGTTCACTTATCTTTCCCTTCGATTTCCCTTCTAAATGTTTATTTTCTTTGTTTTCTTTGTCTGAATTTCTCACTTCCTGTTCCTCCTCAGTAAGCTGTTGCGGCTGACTAACCCCCAGCCAGAATGGCTCGGATGATGGGGGCAAGCCTACTGAGGAGGAACAGGAAGTGAGAAATTCAGACAAAGAAAAAAAAACATTTAGAAGGGAATCGAAGGAAAAGGTAAGTGAACCAACAATGCACTAGCTTAAAGGAACCTATTTAGAAAATAAAAAACAAACCTTTACAACCCCTTTAAGAGTCTGAGTAAAAGGAATGAGGGGACTGAGGCCTGTGACCAAGGTTTGTGAGATTTTCTAATCTGCCTGAGCCTTGCCCTCAAGTTGGAGATTAAGTAAAGATTTGAAGACTGCAGAGCTAGTCCTTGCCTGATGAATAACCTCAGTGGGGAGTAGGGTTGCCACCTTTTCTTTGAGTCAAACCTGAACACTTTAGCGGGGCACCACATTTTTTTTATTCATATATTTTGCTAATAAATAACATTTCTAATCATATGAAGTTAATAACAAGAGTCCTCCTTTACATCAGAGTCCACAGATATCCCCTTTTACATCTGAACTCACAGAGTTCCCTTTCACTGTAAGGGGGGACACTGATATAAGGGAGAACTCTGGGGACTCTGACATAAGGGATGCTCTGGGAACACTGATTTAAAGCGGGAAAACTGAGAACTCTAATGTACGGAGAGGACTCTGATGTAAGGGGGAACACTGAGAACTGTGATGTACGGAGAGGACTCTGATGTAAGGGGGAACACTGTGGCCTCTGGTGTAAAAGGGAACTGTGATGTAAGGCTTGCTCTGAGAACCCCAATTTACCTTGGTGTACTCATTCAGAGGCAGGAGAAAAAAGGGGGGAGACTTCAGTCACAGACAGGGATGCATGGTGAGCTCACTTACCCCTTGGCAGTCAGCACCTCTCATCCAGATGTATCTAAGGCTGCTGGGCTTCAGATTTTATAACGACACTGAAATTGTATTCCTGGCGCAAAGCATAAAGAAGTTATAAATAAAATATTAAATACAATATTAAATATACAAATAAAATACATTTTTATATAGACTTGATTGTAAAAATATAAATAATGAAAACGGAAATAGCATGCACATGGAAAAATACCCACTAATCCAATAATGATAATAATAATAATAATAATAATAATAATAATAATAATAATAATAATAATAATAATGTAAAAAGGTTCATTAGGATTACCTAAGAGATAATATGAGGTTAAATAGATTTTATGTTCCTTTTGCTGGAGCTGACCTAATTAGTAAATACCTAATCTGAGAGCTAAGAACAAAATACATTGTAACAATATTGTTACTCTGTATTTAATCATGAAGAATGGAACAGTTGTGGTATTTTTCATTTGTTCTGAGGAATTCAAGACCGGACCTGATTGACAAAGTGTTAAAGTAGAACTAATTGCAAAACTTTTTTCACTTCACTTCCTCTCTCTGTAGGATAGAGTTCACTTCTTGCGCCATACCGTAGTAATTAAAAGCGAGAAGAAATCCCCCCCCCCCCACAGGAAGGAATCCCTTTTTGTCACCAGGGTCGCCAAAACTAGTGTCTCCATTGGAATATTCCAACTGCACACTGTTGGTTCTACTTATGCCACTAGTCTTTGTTTTCTTGAACCATGCACACTGTATTTCCATCTCCTGGCCCCTATGACACTATAGGGCACAATAGGGACATATGGGCCAGAGACAGGAACCACAGCAAGCAGCAAGGGCCCAACATTTAACACACCACATAGTATGTTGGACTCTCACGTTTCTTCAGAAAGTTTAGCTCTTTGAGGGAATGAAAATCAGATGTATCAGCAGTGGGACAGGTATTCAATTATTTTCTTTGCTTCCTAAAACATCAACAGAGTAACTTTTACCACTTACCGCCCGCCCACAGCCTGTAAACAGCGGACAGGAAGCAGCGCTGATGCAGATCAACATACCTGTACATCAGCCTGCATTGGCAGCTTCTGCGTTACTCACAGAGTGCGCACCCGGGGGGCCCAGTGATCGGTGTGTACCCCAAACACAGATGATCACATTACCGCTGTGTCTGGGTGATCATATGGTCTTGTGCTCACTCGACCCCCCCCCCCCCTTCCTGGCCTGTTAGGCTAAGGTGACCAGATTTTTAAAATGAAATCTGGGGACATATTTTTTCTTTACTAGTAATGGCAACAATCAGCGACTCTCTGCCCGTCATCGCCCGCCTCACAGCCTCTCTAGTCTTACTCTTCGGGCCCCGGCTACTACTGGATGGGGATCGGATGAAGATCACTCCACCAGGGAAGGCAAGGAGATAGGCAGGTGGCTGGCCAGGATTTGAGCCAAGGCAGAACAACATGCAAGCGAAGCTGAATGGGCATGCGCCTGAAACTGAAGTAATATTCCCTCCGCTCCGACCAGCACATGATCATCAGAAAGGGGCACAGATAATGTGAAAAATACAACCCCCCTATGCTAGTAGGCACGGCGGAGCGGGGGGGTGTAATTCTAATTTTTTGTTTTAATTCTGCACTGACTGTCTTTGAAATTGCCCCTGCCCCCTATTAAATCCAATCTGGGGACAAAACCAGGGACAGACTTGGTCCGGGGACAGTGTCCTCAATCAGGGGACTGTCCCCTGAAACTGGGGATGTCTGGTCACCCTATGTTAGGCTGCATGCTTAGATAAGGGCCTGGTATGGATTGGAGGGGGGACCCCACGTTGGTTTTTTTTCAGAATCTTTCATTGCCGGCATGCTTTTGTTTACAGTTCAGCTGTCAGTGGTGAAGCCCACCACTGACAGCTGATGAGTCATCGGTTATTAGGGATGTGGCGGCCGACTTCCAGGCCGGCTCCTTAACAACCAGCTATTCTTGACAAATAATTCAAATCGGTCTATCATTTTCATTCTGAAAATTTGGAATTTGTTATAAAATTAATAAACAAAATAAAACTAAACAAATTCTGAAACTAATCAACAAAACAAAATTAGTAACATAACAAATCTATCCGAAACCAAATGAAAGAAATGTTTCCATTCTGCACATATCTAGCAGTTTGCTTTCCTAAAATAATAAAAATGCCATATTCAAAGTATCAGAAAAAAATTCCAGAGTTCTGGTCAGGTGATTTCTACTGATCCCAGCGCACAACGGTATCGAGAAAGTTATATAAAAAATACATTACCTACACATGTATATATTATTTATAATATTACTCTAGCAGTAAGCAGCTATTATAAACCAATGTCAATCCAAAAAAAAAACAATATATCTCATTCACAATATATCCTAACTGGTGTAATAAAATATTAACAGCGCTAAATTTGAGCAGATAATTCTCAAAAGAAAATATGTCACCATATCCTGCTAAAAGAATCCTCTTTCACCACTGTAAAAAGCAATTAAAGGTAAAAGGGAAAGTAAAGCCTCGTACACACGATCAGTCCATCCGATGAGAACGGTCTGAAGGACCGTTGTCATCGGTTAACTGATGAAGCTGACTGATGGTCCGTCGTGCCCACACACCATCGGTTAAATAACCGATCGTGTCAGAACGCGGTGACATAAAACACAACGACGTGCTGAAAAAAATGAAGTTCAATGCTTCCAAGCATGCGTCGACTTGATTCTGAGCATGCGTGGATTTTTAACCGATGGTTAAATAACCTATGGGGCCCACACACGATCGGTTTGAGCAGGGGAAACCGGTCCATCAGACCGTTGTCCTCTGGTTAACCTATTGTGTGTACGAGGCCTAAAGCCCTGTACACACGATCAGTCCATCCGATGAGAACAGACTGAAGGACCGTTTCATCGGTTAACCGATGAAGCTGACTGATGGTCTGATGTCCCTACACACCATCGGTTAAAAAAACGATCGTGTTAGAACGCGGTGACCTAAAACACACGACGTGCTGAAAAAAACGAAGTTCAATGCTTCCAAGCATGCATCGACTTGATTCTGAGTATGCACGGCCTTTTGACCGATGCCTTTGCATACTAACGATCGGTTTTGACCCATCGGTCAGGCGTCCATCTGTCAAATTTTTAAGCAAGTTCTATTTTTTTTGACCGAAGGATAACTGACCAATGGTGCCCACACACGATCGGTTTGGACCGATGAAACGGACCTTCAGTCCGTTTTCATCGGTTTTGACTGATCGTGTGTAGGCGGCCTAATAGAAAAAAGTTTCTAATCAGTTCCTAAAGGGGTGTTTTACAATGCTTAGTCCATTAATTGGGACATGCACTGTGGAGTGCTCCCTGCTGTATGCTGCAGTCCATACAACCATCCAAATAAAGGAAGAAAATGTGGATCCTTAACAGTCGAGATAAAACTTTCACTTTAACTCTTGCTGACGTTCCCGTAGGAAACCCACTCACCGGACTGAAGTAAACAGAAAGCCTGTACTCAGTGTTCCTGGGTGTTGTTACCGAAGTCCCTCTCGGAAGGTACTGGGATCTGGTCAGATCTCTCTGTAGATATCCAGCTATCCCTCTCCAGGTGTGCGGTGATAGCACTCATGTAAAGCGTGCATGCAGCAGTGCGGTCATGTGAAGAGTAAACAGGAAGCTCTAAATAGTGTGAATCCGTTTATTAAAAAACAAACTTGCCCCCCTCTTAAATAATGTCTCACTTGTTGCCGCCGTGAGTCCCGGGAAGCCTTATTCCTGATTGGACAGATGAATCACGTGGTCACGCCCTGTTAATATTTTATTACACCAATAAAAATGTCATACTGACCAGCTCCCTTCAAAGGTTTTGTCCTTCTCTTCTGGGGTCTCCTTCTGCCTTGACTTTCTGCGGGCTTGATCCTGAGCTGCACTATCTATGGACACACATAGTGCAACTCAGCCCTGTTCACAGAATTTGATTGCTGCTGGAGAAGCTTCCTGTTAGAAGAGGGGAGAGAAGAGCAGCGCTGCCTTAGACGGGCACAGCGCAGCATTAAGATTGGCCTCAGGAAAGTATTTGGGGGGCTAGGGGGAGCTGATATGGAAAGCAAATGCGTTTGGGTAATTTTTTTTTTTTTACCACTATAAAGTATATGTATGTTGTATATCCCAAACTTTTTTTCGTTTTGGATAAAGTAGAGAAGAGCGAAAACCTTTGGCAATTTTTTTTTTAACCACCTCAATACCACAGTTCTGCCGCTTGATAGTTCTTATAGGGTGACAGGAGGGGACGCCGTCCTTCCCGCCGCCATCAGGTGCTTCTCTGGGCTCTCCTGTGCCATCGGGAGCCCAGAGAACGAATCGGCCTGCGCCGTCTCATGACAATAGAGATTTCCCTAAATGACCGCCCAGGTACCCGGAAGTAAACAAAGCTGCAATTGTGGCTGAAAGCATGAGATCGGTGATTTTTTTTTCACAATCTCATGTTTTCAAGCCTGGAGGAGAGATGCGGGGTCATTTTGACCCAGCATCTCTCCATAAAGAGGACCTGTCACAGTGATTCATATTACAAGGGATGTTTATATTCCTTGTAATAGGAATAAAAGTGATAAAAAATTTAAACAAAAGGTGTAAAAAAAAAAAATGTAAAACACCCCTGTCCCCGGTAGCTCCCAATCAGAAGCAAACACACGTAAGTCTCCTCTGTAACTCTAAACTCTAAACTGGTAACCTGTAAAAACAATTTAAAGCATCGCCTATGAAGATTTTTAGACACTTCACTCTCTCCCAATTCGAGGGAAAGTTTGCAGTGACCTAGTCTAGAAGGGACCTGTTGGTACCATTTAGACCAGGCCACAGATGGGTGAGATAGACACTTCACCCCTAGTGAAATAGGAAGGGGTGGAAAGTCTGGAAGATAGGGGGGAGGAAAAATAGGAGGCAAGATGAAAAGGAAGAAAGGAAGGAAAAGTACAGCAATATCTGCAACAGAAAGGAAGAACCAACTCCCCTAAATTTCAGTTTAAATTTCAATCCAGTAATAAATTGACTGCAATAATGTCCCTGCTTGCTGATTTCATCTTCATTGACATTGGTACAAAGTGAAATTTTGTTGATGCAAGTGTGAATATGAATATTCATGAGCCACTGTTTCTCATCTCATTAAAGCCCGTGCTCCGGACTACAAGCCGACTTGTTGAAACAAGATAAATATATTCTACTAATGCGACAAGCCAGAACCGCAGGGGAACACATGAGGTGCACGGTGGGCCGATGAGAGACAGCAATAATACAGTTCATCGGTTTACTCACGGTTAGCAGAAAGCCTCCCTGGGCCGGTCGCACAGTGAAAGGGAAGATAGCACGAAATCCTCCGGGGCACGCTCTGCGATAGGGAAACGCCAGCCAAGATGGTGGTTGAGGTGCCCGTGATGACAGGGGTGTTTAGAGTGCTTGTGGCGGCTGGGTCCCTTGATGATATTTGTCGTGACGCCAGTACCGTTAATGGTGGTACAACCAGTTGTAGTAACAATGTTAAAGAATGAGATAGACAGTGGCAGAATACAACTCACAACTTTTACTGTGTCTGGTTTTGGTTGCAGTACAAACATCCAGTTAGAATACAGTCTCTGGGTAAATAGAGGAATTCTGCTGATCCACTGCTAATAAGCTTTAGTAGGCCTGGACTCAGGCTGTGGTTCAGTAATAATGCTTACTTGTGCCTGGTCCTTTTTGAATCCAGTGACATGGGTGAGGTTGCCGGAGGCTAATAAATCCTTCACCTGTATACTCAAAGGTCCTTGCTGCCGATTAATGGCTTTTATCCTTTGATTTTAGCAGTTTAAATGTGTCCCTTCTCTGGACTGACCTTCACATTCTCCTTTCTCTCTCCATACTGCTTCCTGTACTGACAACTGACCACGGATAAGCCTGAGCTGGGATAGATTTCCCAGAGAGGTGCTATCCCCATCTTGTGGTGGGAAGTAAGAAGCACACCTGACCAGCCTATGAACAGGGATACCACAGGTATACAATGCAAAATGACATGCAATATAGCAATGACAAAGAAGTAATACTTTTGCAGTTCCCACATGTCCTGAGTGGGACGCTGCATACCCCCATGGTAAAACGTGTGTCGACCTCGGCACACTTTTGACTCGATGTTGTGTCTTCCTGTAAGATATAAGAGAAAGGGAAAAGCATGCATGCATAGGAAATAACAATATAACCCCATTCTTGTACTTCTTGTATCTGCAAGTAAAAAGGGTTAGACAAACATATCTCAGGCAACAACGAAATGTGACAAAAGGTGACAAAAAGGGGTGTAGTTTTTCCTCTGAAGACTGGTGATGCAGGGCAAAAACAGAATAGTCCACGATGAGATGGAAAAAGAAAAACAAAACAAAAATGACATCTCAGGAGGCTCACAGGGTATGAGTCCGTTCCCTGGGCACAGGAAAATGTCAACAGATGAATATCACGGAGGCTCAGGTACGTGAAAGTCTATCTCCGGGTGCAGGCTTGAACGTTGCAAAACAGTAGGTAAGTAAAAAGTCATTTAAAGGAAATAAACATAATATCCCAAGTAAGTCTTCTTCTCACTCTGGAACTTCAGACGATGTAAGGATGCACTCAACGATGAGATGACAGAGTCGGTAGTCGACTTCTCGGCTGCTGGTGCAGGTAATCCTCCAAACGGACAGGTGGTCGTCCTCTTGTAGTTCTGTCAGATCTTCTTAGTGGCTGAGTTTCTACAGGCCTTGTTTCAAGGGAACTTGGTGTCTCTTGAGCTGTAGTAGACACTTCTTGAGATAGCTCCTCTGGTTGAAGTGCGGTTGTATTGTTCTTGGCAGGCACTAAGATATTGAGCCATGGTGTAAGGAACCATTGTAAAGGATCAGAGTCTAATAATGCTTTTCCAAAAGACTGTAGTGGATTCTCTGAATCAGATGGTTTTGTAGGCTCTGGCTCTATGGATTGTGTTTCCTCTTGGACAGCTTCTTCTTGAAGAGTTTCTTCTTGAGTACTTTCCTTGAGACATAACTTAAGGCGATTGCGATGTACTACACGTGATTTGTTTTCTTTAGTGATCTCATAAGTATCAGTCTCTGGATTGAGAATAGCTGTAATGGTGTAAGGTTCTCTCTCCCATTTGCTATCTAACTTGCTGGTGCGATGGTTGTTTTTTAACCATACATGGTCACTAATTTTGAGAGGTTCTGCTTTGGCAGATTGGTTATAATCTTTTTGTTGCTTTTCATGAGCACGTTCCATGCGATGTTGAACAATTTCTTGTGCATCAATTAGACGTCTTTGGTGCTCACTCACCCAATCAGTCTTTGGTAGAGGGTTGATTGCATCAGGCACTTGTACGCCCAAAGTATGGTCAGCAGGTAGTTTACCTTGTCGGCCAAACATGAGATAGTAAGGTGTATACCCAGTAGAACAGTGAATGGTGTTATTGTAGGTGTACATCAACTGAGGCAATAGAGTAGGCCAATCACTTCTTGTAGCAGGTGGTACTGCTCTTAACATCTCAATTAAAGTTTGGTTCATTTTCTCGCAAAGTCCATTCCCTTGAGGGTGGTAGGCTGTGGTCCTGATTTTCTGGCAATTGTGAAGTGTACACAGTTCTTTGAAGAGTTGCGACTCAAAGGCAGATCCCTGATCTGTAAGGATTCTTTCTGGGCAGCCATATGGCAATAGGAAATGTTTCCAGAAGGCATCTGCAGTTGTTCTAGCGGTCAGGTCCTTGACAGGTACGGCTACAACAAATTTGGTATAATGATCGATGATGGTCATGGCGTATGTGTAACCTGAGCGACTTGGTTCCAGCTTCACATGGTCAATTGCAACTATTTCTAGCGGTGTTTGGCTTACAATGGGATGTAAGGGTGCTTTTTGGTCATGTTTTTCATTTCTTCCAACAGCACAGGTGGAACATTCTCGACACCACTTTTCAATGTCTCCTCTCATCCCAATCCAGTAGAATCTTCTACGGATGGTGGCTTCTGTCTTCTGCACGCCAAAGTGTCCTGATTGATCATGATACATCTCAAGAATGATTCTTGCATCTCGGCGTGGTATTAAGATTTGGTATAGACAATCCGAGGTAATTGGGTCTAAAGTTCTTCTTAATAGTAGGCCCTTCTGTAGGAAGAGATGTTTTCTGTGTCTCCAAAGTTTTGACAATTCTGGATCAGCATTTCTTCTGCGAATTCTTTCAGGTGTTCTTCCGCTGGTGAAGAAATCTTGCAGTTCTCCCAACACTCTGCTTTCATTTTGCAGCTTGATCCACCTTTCTTTGTCCACTTGGGATCTTGGATCCACTTGTTGTTGAAGATTAAGGACTTTTCTTCCTTTGATGGTGATAATGTCTTGTTGGGCAAAATTTTTGTAAAAAGCTGGCATTTCTACCTCTTCCCAAACATCTTCCTGTGTAGTAGGGTCTTCTTGGGTAGGCAGACGGGATAATGCATCCGCATTTTCATTTGCTTTTCCTGTTCTGTATTTTATGGTGAAATCGTAGTTAGCTAGGCGTGAGGCCCATCTTTGTTCCAATGCTCCCAACTTGGCGGTATTCAGATGTGCTAGCGGGTTGTTATCTGTGAAGGCCACAAATGGTGTTGCGGCAAGGTAATCTTTAAATTTTTCTGTAACAGCCCACACGAGTGCGAGGAATTCCAATTTGAAGGAACTATAGTTTTGGTCGTTTCTTTCAGTACCTTTAAGAGATCTACTAGCGTAGGAAATAACTCTTTCTTTTCCTTCCTGTACCTGCGATAGGACAGCTCCCAGACCTTTCTTACTAGCATCTGTGTAAAGATGAAATGGCTTTTGGTAATCTGGATAGCCTAGGATTGGTGGTTCTGTTAACTTCTTCTTTAGGAGCTGGAAGGCAATTTCTCTTTCTGTGTTCCATTCGACTGGTATTGGAGACTTTTGGTACCTCTTAGGATGTCCTCTCAGAAGTTCTAATATTGGCCCCGCAATTTGGGCAAAGTGAGGAATAAAGCGTCTGTAGTATCCTGCGAAACTGAGAAAGCTCCTCACTTCTTTCACTGTAGTAGGAGTAGGCCAATTTCGGACTGCGGCTATCTTCTCTGGATCCGGTTTAACACCTTCAGAGCTTACAATATGCCCTAAGTATTTGACTTCTGTCTTCAGTAGATAGCACTTAGATGGTTTGACTTTGAGTCCATGTTTAATGAGGATTTGAAAAACTTCGGCCAAATGTTTCAAGTGATCTTCATAAGATTTGGAGTAGATGATGACATCATCTAAGTACAACAGGACGGTTTCAAAATTTTTGTGTCCTAAAAAATGCTCCATTAATCTTTGAAAGGTTCCGGGCGCATTGCAGAGTCCAAAAGGCATGCGGTTGAACTCAAATAGGCCCATCGGGGTGGTAAATGCAGTCTTCTCACGATCTTCAGGTGCCATGGGTACTTGCCAGTATCCACTGGTTAAATCAAGGGTAGAGAAGTTGGCTGAAGACCCTAAAGCTGTCAAAGATTCCTCTATGCGTGGTAAAGGGTAAGCATCCTTGTGGGTGATTTGGTTAATTTTTCTGTAATCCACACAGAATCTGATGTTACCATCCTTTTTACGGACAAGGACTAGAGGTGCAGCCCATGGACTATGGCTGTCTCTAATGACATTGGAGTCCTTCATCTCTTGGATCATTTGCTTTACAGATTGGTACATAGTTGGTGGTATAGGCCGATATCTTTCCTTGATCGGTGGGTGTGAACCTGTAGGAATGGAGTGCTTGATGATATCCACTTCTCCATAGTCGGTGGAATGCTTACTGAAGGCAAGGTGAAGCTCCTTCACAATTTTTAGTACTCCCTCCATTTGGTCTGCTGGTGTGGAAGCATCTCCCACATGAAGTTCTTTCCACCAGGATGTGTTTACATTTTGGTCCTGGGGGTTCTGTCTCTTGGGAATTTGCTCTGTGGTAGCTGTAGCCACACTGATGACATCTTGAAAAGTGACTTGGATTAGCTGTGCAATAGGAAGGTGTTTTGATAGTGTTACGCTGCTATCACTCAAGTTTAGGAGTCGTATAGGCACTTTACCTTCAGAGACGGTTACTAGGCTCCTTGCAGCTCTAACTAGAGGATAGTCTTCCAAAACAACAGGCTCTACCAGGGCTTGGTAGTCTTGACCTTGGATTCCGACTACAGCTCGGCACCACAAGAGAGTTTCGGTGTTGGGTTTGAG
Organism: Rana temporaria; assembly: GCF_905171775.1. Lineage (NCBI taxonomy): Eukaryota > Metazoa > Chordata > Amphibia > Anura > Ranidae > Rana > Rana temporaria. The sequence continues at coordinate 355,074,889 of NC_053493.1, forward strand.
GATCACAGGTTGCTTATCCCGGATGCGGGCACAGCAAATTTCTCCTTTTTCGTTGGTGAATCTCTGTTGCGCATTTAGTACACGGATGGTTTGTTGGATCACCTTCTTAGAATCAGGAGGGGCAGTAGGCACTAACTGGTGCAAGGCTTCTAGCATCTCAACATAACAGTTCCTGAGGACATTCATTCCTAGGACTATTGGAGGGTTAGGATTATTGTCTCTGACTTGTACCACAATAAGGCCTTGTCGAGGTAGTGTAGTTCCTCCTACTTGAATGGTAGGTTCCCAATAACCATGGACTGGTATGGGTTTGCCGTTACTGGCTATGAGACTCAGCCAGGATTCTGGAGGCTGGGTAAGCTGATTTTGATCCCAGTATTTTTCAAAGGCTGCTTGTTGGATGGTGGTGACTTGGGATCCGGTGTCAACTAGGGCAACAAAAGGAACTCCATTTATTTGAAGTGCCACTTCAGGACGGGATCCAACGTATCTTGGCATCCAGTGGGGATCTTCTGGACCTATTGGTTTACCTCCCGAGGGGTGGTCCTTGGCCTCGGGGGTTGCTCGTTTAACTGCCAGCAGGTTGCTCCTGTATGGCCTGGTTTGTGACAGTACGTGCAGATAGGCCGCTTAGGGGTACTAGTGTGGTCAGGGGGGCGTCCGCCAGAATTTCTGGAATAAGTCTCTCTAGAATTAGAGGGGAAGAGTCTTCTGGACACAGGTTTCTCATCCTCTAGCATTAATGGTTTCTCCCATTGTTCCAATTTTTGGTGGACTTTCTCCAGACTTTTTGTCAGAAAACGGACTTGCTCCGTCAAGGCAGCAACTGCGTCAGGAACTGGAGCTTGGGTTGCCTGACTGACTATAGGTAAAGACTTTACAGGGGTAACCAGCTGTGATACAGGCACGTCAACAGATCTAACAGGTTCTGTTGGTGGGCTTTTTCCCAGGATGCTGATAGCTAGTTCTTTAAAATCTAAGAAGGTAGCGCTTGGATGTTGGGCGGCTAACATTCTTAGTTGGCTCTTTAGATTGTCTGTATGGACGCCTTCAATAAATTGTTCTTTCAGGGTTTTGTCCTGATTTTCTGCCTCACGGGGGTCTACTTGGACAACAGCTCTAAGGGCTTCCTGCAAAGATAATGCAAAGTCTCTGAGTGACTCACCAGATTGCTGTCTCTTGCTGAAGAACCTCATCTTGACCTCTGACACGGTACTGGGTTCAAAGGTGGTGTAGAGACGTTGAAAAATCTGCTCCATGGTCTTTCTCTCTGAGCTCGGCCAAGATTTCACTTCTCTGAGCGCAGCTCCTTCCAATTGCGCAAGAAGAATCTCCATCTGTTGCTCTGGGGATACAGGGTACAATCTGAACATAGCCAGAATTTTTTCTTTAAAGTCCCTTAAAGTATGAATTTCCCCAGAATATCGTGGGAACCAGGGGGCCCCAAAATAATAAGGCATGGTTAAAGGCATTAAACTTGGTGCTGCAGCGGTTGGTATTGCATTGGGACCGACTGCGGCTGATGCAGGGGGTCCTCTGAGGTCGGGCTGCACGTCATTTCCTTGCACAGACATGGTAACAGCAGGTGAGTTCTAGTTAGGTAAGTCAAATGCGTTTTTAGACACTTTTTGTGCGTTGTTGCTATGGGCAACCGCTGTCTTGCGGGTGTATGGCCCTTTAAGAATTTAATGCCGGCTGAATACAATGCTGCAGCAATGTTGATTTTGGGTCTCTGGCAGAGTTCCAGCTATCAGTGCTCCTTATAGTTAGTAGAGGCACCTGACAGGCTGCGATTACTGCTTGGACGGCAAGCAATGCAATTATTTTCTCTCCTTTTGCTCACATGCGAAGTCTCGCGACTTCTGGGGCGTGCGTTTGTCACACTTTCCTCCCAGGATTGACACAGCAAAGGAAAGGCGATTTTGCATGAATGGGTGGCACCAAACTTTCCCGCTCTTCAGGGGGTGTCACTAACCTATCCACAGTGATGGCGTAGGAATTTTTGAACAAGAAGGTCTCTGGCAGCCATTTTAAGTGAATGGAAATAGTCAATTCAAATACTGCATGCAGTTTTGTTAACACACAAATTGGATGCTGCGATTTTTATGCTGATAACTGGGATAACGCTTCCATGCAATTTTTAAACAGTTTAAACAGTTCTGTGGCCCCACACAGCATGCAATAAGTAAATAGTCTCTCAATAAAGCAAAGGGGCTTATTCTGATGCGACAGTCTTTTAGATAAGGCACAGGGGTAATTATCCTGTTCGTGACGCCAATTTTTCTTATGCGACAAGCCAGAACCGCAGGGGAACACATGAGGTGCACGGTGGGCCGATGAGAGACAGCAATAATACAGTTCATCGGTTTACTCACGGTTAGCAGAAAGCCTCCCTGGGCCGGTCGCACAGTGAAAGGGAAGATAGCACGAAATCCTCCGGGGCACGCTCTGCGATAGGGAAACGCCAGCCAAGATGGTGGTTGAGGTGCCCGTGATGACAGGGGTGTTTAGAGTGCTTGTGGCGGCTGGGTCCCTTGATGATATTTGTCGTGACGCCAGTACCGTTAATGGTGGTACAACCAGTTGTAGTAACAATGTTAAAGAATGAGATAGACAGTGGCAGAATACAACTCACAACTTTTACTGTGTCTGGTTTTGGTTGCAGTACAAACATCCAGTTAGAATACAGTCTCTGGGTAAATAGAGGAATTCTGCTGATCCACTGCTAATAAGCTTTAGTAGGCCTGGACTCAGGCTGTGGTTCAGTAATAATGCTTACTTGTGCCTGGTCCTTTTTGAATCCAGTGACATGGGTGAGGTTGCCGGAGGCTAATAAATCCTTCACCTGTATACTCAAAGGTCCTTGCTGCCGATTAATGGCTTTTATCCTTTGATTTTAGCAGTTTAAATGTGTCCCTTCTCTGGACTGACCTTCACATTCTCCTTTCTCTCTCCATACTGCTTCCTGTACTGACAACTGACCACGGATAAGCCTGAGCTGGGATAGATTTCCCAGAGAGGTGCTATCCCCATCTTGTGGTGGGAAGTAAGAAGCACACCTGACCAGCCTATGAACAGGGATACCACAGGTATACAATGCAAAATGACATGCAATATAGCAATGACAAAGAAGTAATACTTTTGCAGTTCCCACATGTCCTGAGTGGGACGCTGCACTAAGAAACACAACTTCAAGAAATACCAATGGATTTTTACTAACTGCTCCTTCATCTGGAAAAAAAAGACACGTTTCCAGAAATACTTTGCACCGTCATCATTGCTTCCCTAAAGCAAAAGTCACAGTCTTCTTTTTTTTTTTGTAAGCTGTACAAAATCATTGCATCTTCATGTTCTTCTCTTCTGCAACAGCAGATAATATTGCTTACACTTATTGATGGGTGACTCATGGAGATTACAAATCACAGTAAAAATAAATGTATTGTTGAGATTCTTAAATGTCTACACATGAAGTTATCTCCCCAGCCAGCGATTCGGTGGAATGGATGCTGCTCTTTCCTCTGTTGGACAAATATTCCCAATTGACACAGATTGTAGTGAACTAGTAACTTCTTTTTACATTGTCACTGCCCAGTACAGAAATAGTATATACTCTTGTTAGGTTATCTAGTACTTAATAAAGTGTAACTTTAAGGTAAAATTAAAAAAGGGGTGAACAGGCAGTAATTTTAATACAGAAGAGATATGCTTTGTCTCTTTGGCATTAAAGTGGTACCAAAGGTTCAGATTTCTTTTTTAAATAACAAACATGTCATACTTACCTCCACTGTGCAGTTCGTTTTGCACAGAGTGGCCCCGATGGTCCTCTTCTGGGGTCCCACGGCGGCTCTCGCGGCTTCTCCACGCAATAGATAACCCATTCTGGGGAGCTCTCTTCCGAGGGGGTTACCTTGTGGGTGTGCTCCCCTGTGATACACTCGGCGGCCTTAGCCGAGTGTATGACTCCGCCCCCCGGCAGCCGCGTCATTGGATTTGATTGACAGCAGCGGGAGCCAATGGCTGCTATCAATCTATCCAATGAAGAGCCGACAAGCCGTGGGGAAAGCAACGCAGCATCGCGCCCAAGGAAATTTATTAAAAGACAGCAGCTACAAAAAGCATAGCTGCTGACTTTTTATAAACAGAAACTTACCTGCCCCACGGTCCAGCGATGCGGCCGCCCGGAGGCTTGCTCCTCTCCTTGGTGTCGTCAAAGCAACTGTGGGCACCTGGCCGTGACAGCTTACGGCTTCACGGCCAGGCACGCACTGGGCGAATGCGCGAGTCGCACTGCGTTCTGCTATTGTCCAGCCGATCTTCTGGGACCTGTGTTGTGTCCCAGAAGATCGCAGGCAGGGAGGGGCCACCTAGGGCGAGTGGAGGAGTCACCTAGGCGGCCAAAAAGAGGAAGCAGGAAGTGGAACAGGAAGTCCCACTAAAAATAAGGTACACACTCCCCCCCCCCTCCACAAAAATGACATGCCAAATGTGGCATGTCAAGGGGCGAGGAGTGCTTAAAGTGGAAGTTCCACTTTTGGGTGGAACTCTGCTTTAAGAAACAAGCCATCAGGAAGGTAAGACTAATTATGGGAAATAAATCCTATAATTTTAAGCTCGATCTATTGGCTATAATGTGGTATTTTTTTAAACCATTCTATTTTTTATAAATAAAATTCGACCTGTTGATGAACTATAAGGAGAAAATTCAATTTTGCATTATTCGCACCGAACAAATGTACCAGCAGTTTCTCTGGATGAATAGTTATACAAACTTTTTCATAAATACACTCCTTTAGGTTTCAGTAGCGGGTTCATCTTGAGGAAGTAAATCGTAGTTATTATTTCAGTGTGTTGCATTAAATGTACAGTGCCGTGTTACATTCAATTAGAAATTGGCAATTAATATGATTATTCAGATCTGTGATTAGCTACTTTAGATTATTGTAATATGATTGTTAGCTATAATAAGCATTACTTTCACTTTTTTTTCAGACCACATTGTTCCTTCTAAGAGATCCTTATCTGAACTAATACATGAACTTCCTCCTTGGAGTGTGATAGATACATTTCACAATGTCCGCACACTTATATTTGGCGGTTATGTTCTATTCATCAAGTTATGTTAGCCTTTGTGACACTTGGTTGTATGTACGTTTCAGTACTCAACAAATTCTCTCCAAGGCAAGCATATTATTTATATATTGACTAAAGCCTCGTACACACGTATGGGTTTCCTGACTGACTTTTTACCCCCGGGAAACCCAAGGGGAAAGCCTAGAACCTTCTTGGTCAGTCTTTCCCCCTTTACACGGCCGTGTTTCCCGACAGGAAAACTGCCATGAGAGCTTTGGTCGGGGTCAGCTTTCCCCATAGAAAAACTGCTGGGTTAAAAACCACCGGGAAAAAAGAAAACGTGTTCTAATTTTTTCTGCCGCGATTCCCGCCGGTTTTCCTGTCGGGAAAACTGCCACGGAGCATACACATGGCCAGTTATCCCGGCCAAAAGCTGTCATGGCAGTTTTCCCGACGGGAAAACTGGTCGTGTGTATGAGGCTTTAGGCTGGATGACTTCTCAACGCTGTTATAATTTCAGTTCTTAACCACTTAAGCCCCAGACCATATTGCTGCCTAAAGACCCAAGGGGTTTTTACAGTTCGGGACTGCGTCGCTTTAACAGACAATTGCGCGGTCGTGCGACGTGGCTCCCAAACAAAATTGGCGTCCTTTTTTCCCCACAAATAGAGCTTTCTTTTGGTGGTATTTGATCACCTCTGCGGTTTTAATTTTTTGCGCTATAAACAAAAATAGAGCGACAATTTTGAAAAAAATGCAATATTTTTTACTTTTTGCTGTAATAAATATCCCCCAAAAACATATATAAATTTTTTTTCCTCAGTTTAGGCCGATACGTATTCTTCTACCTATTTTTGGTAAAAAAAAAAACACAATAATCGTTTATCGGTTGGTTTGCGCAAAATTTATAGCGTTTACAAAATAGGGGATAGTTTTTTTGCATTTTTATTTTTTTTATTTTTTTTTACTACTAATGGCGGCGATCAGCGATTTTTTTCGTGACTGCGACATTATGGCGGACACTTCGGACAATTTTGACACATTTTTGGGACCATTGTCATTTTCACAGCAAAAAATGCATTTAAATTGCATTCTTTATTGTGAAAATGACAGTTGCAGTTTGGGAGTTAAACACAGGGGGCGCTGTAGGAGTTAGGGATCACTGTGTATGTGTTTACTAGTGTAGGGGGGTGTGGCTGTAGGAATGACATCATCGATCGGATCTCCCCTATAAAGGGGATCACCCGATCGATGCGCCGCCATAGTGAAGGACGGGGAAGCTGTGTTTACACACGGCTCTCCCCGTTCTTCAGCTCCGGGGAGCGATCGCGACGGAGCGGCTAAAAACAAATAGCCGCGCCGTCGTCCCGGATCGCTCCCCGAGCGGACCCGACCTCCGCATGTACCGGGGGGGGTCCCGATCGGACCCCCCACCCATGTCTAGCAGAGGACGTACAGGTACGTACATGTGCCTGTCCGTGCCATTCTGCTGACGTATATGTACATGAGGAGGTCGGGAAGTGGTTAAATAGCAGCAGCATGCCTGCAAGTGCACAACCAACAGCATTTTCAAAAGGTTTAGGCCTTGTGCATACAGATCGCTTAGCTTTTTGTTCTGCCTTTAAACGCCCCTCTATATTAGCCTGTGTCCATGCACACATAGGCGTTCGGAGGCTGGGCTGTTTAGAAATAAAAACAAGCCACTTGACACATGTAAACACTCATGGACACATCAAATGCATGATCCTTAATTAATTTCAATGGCCAAAATAAGTATTGTGGCCAATGAAATTAATTAATGCCCAATCACTTGATGTGCCTAAGCTTGCCTAAACGCTGGTGCCAGGAGAAAATAGCATTATAAAGCGTAACTGCAGTCTGCTCACATAATTTCTAATAAAACATCTTTGTCATTCTGAAGCTTCCCTCCAACCACTTTGCATATTATTTTATATACAGTATACTGTGATTCGGTACTTGCCAAATATGCTGCAGAAATTTCCCTCCGCTAAGTTTGGCTGCATCCATCTTAACTGTGGGCAGCTGAAGCTCCTTCTTGTTCACTTCCTGGATTTACACAGACACACAGAAGCACACCTCCAGCTCTGCAGTCCTGCAGCTCTCATTGGCCCTCTTATGACCCATCCTCCCTCCCTTCCTGGCAAACAGTGCAGCGCTCCCTGAGTGGACAGGTGATCGCCTGGGACCTGTCACGTGTCCCAGGCAATCACCTACAGGGAGGGGCCGCCGTAGGCGATATGACGTATCGCCTAAGCGGTCCCTGGGCGGAAGGAGGAAGTGGGACAGGAAGTCTCACTCCTACTGAACCCCACCCTCCCCCCCCAAAAAAAAATTACATGCCAAATGTGGCATGTAAGGGGGCGAGGAGTGGATCAAGCGGAAGTTACACTTTTGGGTGGAACTCCGCTTTAAGGAGAGCTGGGCAAACACCCTTTGTGCATAAGGCCTTAAAATTGGATGCAAAAAAAAAAAAAAAGTTTCTATGTAAATAATATTCCATTGGCTATCAGAATAGCAAAACATACTTTTGAGCTTTGCTCATTATTCTGTGTTACTATTGCTTGCTTTAAAGTAAACAGTGTTTATTGCCCATTTTACCCTAAAGTGAACCTGTTTATTGCCCATGCTGACCTGTTGGTTCTCTCCAGCTCAGGCCAAGACTGCAATAACAACCTGGCAGAAGGTATAGCCTTTCCCATGTATCTAAAACTAAAGAGCTAAAAGTTAGTGGAAGTTCTACTTTAATACTGCAAGGTCATTTTAGGTTCAGGGGGGTGGGCAGGAGGGCCCACTGCCCTGGGCACAATGGTTTATTGCAGGGATGGGGAGCCCTGACACTAACCCTAAGGGAAGAAGGTGCACAGTTTGTAATCTATGCCCTGGGCACTGTATGACCTTGTCCTGGCACTGATTAGGTTTAAATCTTGAATTCTGATACTGCTCTTATTCCCCCACCCCCATCATATAACACTACCATTATTATACTCTACTGTTCTGCATTAAAGTTGCTTACCTGCCTGCCTGCACTGTACACGGAATTGCATGCAAGGCCAAATATCAGCATCTGGAAGAAGACTGGCTGAAGATGTCAGCGGTCAATAAGGGAGCTTCAGGACACTGCAGTGCGAGGTAAGTACAGTATAGTTCTGCTTTTAGTAAACACATTTGAAGATGACTTGCCTCATCCTCTTACTATGCCACCGCACACTTCTTGTACCCCGCACCATCATTTTCCAAATAAAGATGTCATGGGTGGGCGGCTTAATCTTCCTTGCTGTGTGTCAGCTTACCAACAACATGAACGTGAACAATTCCACACTTAGATGATAATTAGCAGTAAACAAATCCTGCTTGAAAACTAAGCAACTAGCAAAAGGTAACGAGATACAAAACCTTCAATCAGCATATACCATATAATGTGCAGTGCAGTGCCGTTATAATAAATACAGCCAAATATATTTTGCATGTCCCTGGTTTTTGTGAGTTGTGCTGGAGTGAAGCCTGAGGGATTACTTGGATTGTAACACCCATCGTGGACATGTTTGGAATATTTTACCTAAAGCGCTAATGGCTTCTCAGTAGTAGTAGAGCCAACCTCACTCCTGTCTTTAATAGATTTATGGGAACTTTCCTTAGGATATTTGAAGCACCGCCTACACCTTTTTGACTTTATTGTGGACATGAGCATTATTAATTACTGGACTCATTCGTGCATTATGTTTGGGCTGTATTTTTCATAATAGCATTGCACATTATATATCGACGCTTACCAAGATTGATCTCATGCATGTTTCGTCATACATGACGTTTTCAAAGGGCACGTTTGAAAATGTAATGTATGACGAAACATGTCAGGGCGGAGCCACGCACTGACGTTGCCGCGTTAATGTGACCCAGTTTTATGGTACTTCACCATCTCGAGCCCTCGTTTGTTTTTCTCCTGGTGATCCCTTTGGGATATGGAGTTGTAGAGCGAAGCGCTTTTCGAGGAGAGAGCCATCTGCAGGAATCTGGTGAGGACCAGCTGGAAGTCGAGGAGCCCATTACTCCTGTGTTCTCCCATCTTTGGATCGAGTGGAGTTACATGCCTGTTTGACCCCATCTAACAGGGGGTCCTACGTATCTGGTAAGAGCATATACTTACCTTACACTTGGTGTGATCCCGAGGAATTCCTTCTTTTCCAATCAACTTCAATCTGAATCGGTGGTGGACTACTTGTTCGCTTTTTTCATCATTACTGTTTTGGATGATTTTGGAATTGGACTATTTGTTCGATTTTTGATGTTTGAACTTTAACATATCATCAATTTCATATTAAAAGTTACATTAATTTAGTTTTTTTTTTATTTATAATTTTATTTAATTTTTCCTCACTTTATTTATTTTATATATTGATTATTTTGTCCATTTATGTGATACTGGTTGTGTCATCTGATGGGACTGTTCACAACATAATTTTTATGTATATAATTTATATAATTTACATATATTTTTTTTTCTTCACTTTATTCATTTAATATTTATTTAACCTAATTTAATTGGGATTTATTCATACAATACATACGCACATTTGTCAGGTTGTGCCGTTTTTTCCTAGCACCACGTCCATATTATCTACTACTTACTACTATTATCTACTACTTACAAAAAACACCTTATTTAGACTTTACTGGTACCAGAGAGGGACACCCACACAAAATTATAATTGTATTACAAAAATATTAAAAAAGAGATATAAAAACATTGGAAAAACAATCCCTATTGTGCGATGTAAGCCAAAACAACAATACAGTTAGGACTTTGCTATATTATCCAAGAGGTCAACATTTTCACATCTACAGGCTTCCTCGGGACCTTTTTTATTGTGGCAGATTTGTTTAGCCACGCAAGTGTTTTGCTCACGCCGAACATTTTTCCACCATGTCCATATTATACCTTTTAAGCAATGGTTAAGTTGACACAGAGAAGATTGTTGGGTATATATGTTACATACTAATTCTTGTGCTTTTTCCAGTTAGACCATTTCTCTTTGCTGCCAAGATAAAAAGGTCCTGAGGAAGCTTGTGGGAAACTTGTCGACTTCTTGCATAATATTATAGAAAAGTCCTAACTGTATTGTTGTTTTGGCTCACATCGCACAATAGGGATTGTTTTTCCAATGTTTTTATATCTCTTTTTTAGTAATTTCTAAAAAAAATATATTTTTAATCATTTTGAGTAAAGTCCAAACAAGGTGTTCTTTGTAAGTGGAAGAAAAAAAGTTCATCAAAAAGTATTTGATTGTACAAAATACTATAAATATTATTTTAATAATGTTTATGGATGGGCTGTCCTGCTTTTATGTTTGGTGAATAAAGACCCACGTTAAAATTGAATGTACAGAATCATTTGTTGGCTGAGTTTGGTGGCCATTCACTTGGACACCTTCCAACTACTGTACTTTTTTTATCTCCTAGAATTATTAATGCTGTACATTATGTACAAAACAAAGGCTTTCAAAATGTTACACTTAAAGTGACAGCAAAGAAGTTCCCTTATCAAAGTATAACACTCTAGATATTGTCTTGTAATCGGACATAAAACGATCGCTAGCAGCACTCTTTCTACATAAAGACAACAACTAATTCTAACGTAACATCAAAGGCGCACCACACTTTGTTCCTATCCTTTCCCTGATACAGATACAATGTATCTCTTTTATCTTACATAAAACACATTAGCATGTGGTACTTGTAAAGGAAGAGTGTGAGCCCCAGATATAATTGTATTCCAATGGAGTATGCACACCTTTGTAAAATTTCTTTCAGTAATGATCTTATTATTTAAAAAGGCATGACGTTTTTGTTACACATTGCACTAACTATATGCACTGCTGAAAGAACCTATTTTAAATGCAGTAGATTTTACCTTTGATTATAGCCATAACTGGTATACACCGATCAGCCATAACAATAAAATAATACAAAAAAAATAAAAAATAAGGTTATACTTACCTGCCCTGTGTAATGGTTTGGCACAGATCCTCCTCTTCTCGGGTCCCTCTTCGGTGCTCCTGACCCCTCCCTCCTGTTGAGTGCCCCCACAACAAGCAGTTTGCTATGGGGGTACCCGTGCCACGCGGCTGCACTGTGTGTCCATTCAGGCAAGGAGCCACACCCCATCCCCTCTCTCTCCTCGTGGCTTCACTGACTTTGATTGACAGCAGCGGGAGCCAATGGCACCACGTTGCTGTCTCAGCCAATGAGGAGGGGAGTTCCGGACAGCCGAGTCTCTCGTGCAACATCGTTGGATCTAGATGGGGCTCAGGTAAGTATTAGGGGGGCATAGAATACATTAAGATAAAAAACCTTCTGCCTTTACAACCACCTTAAGATCACTGACTGGTTAAAGTGGTAGTAAACTCAGTACTACCACTTTTACCTACAGGGAAGCCTACAGCGGAGTCATTTTTGACACCTAGATGACAATGGATGCACAAATAGGGTCAGTAGTCAGCGGATCCCACCGTCTACTGCGCCTACTACGCCGTCTCACCCCCTTTATCCCGAAAGAGGACATTGCAGTCGTGGTGGGAACAATTATCAATTCCAGACTTGACTACGCAAATCCCCTCTATCTAGGACTCCCCAAATACCAAATCACTCGTCTGCAAGTCGTTCAAAATACGGCCGCTCGACTAGTGACTGGCAAAATACCATGGGAATCAATCTCACCCTCGCTGAGATCCCTTCATTGGTTGCCAGTAAAAGACAGAATCACTTTCAAGGCACTCTGCCTAACGCATAAGTGTATTCAAGGAAACGCCCCCCAATATCTATGCGAAAAAATAAAAGCCCATAACACCAATCGCAATCTGCCATCCACAAATCAAAACCTACTCCAGATACCCAAAACCAGATAGAAGTCCAGAGGAGATCGAAGATTTGCAGTCCAGGGACCTCGGCTATGGAATGCACTACCAACTAACATCCGACTGGAGTCGGACCACTTGGCCTTTCAGGAGGAAGATTAAAACCCATCTCTTCTGAGGTCAAGGGGTTCCTTACTCATGAAATAGAAACAGCGCCCAGAGGCTATTCAGTTCGCATGTGTTGCGCTTTACAAGTTTGTCACTTACTCATAATAAGGCTTACTTGTAGGTATAAAAAATATCTCCTAAACCTGTACGATTTAGGAGATATTCCCCTCGCAATGCGCCGCTGACTGCAGCGGCTCATGTGCAGCGGGGATCCTCGTCTAAAGACGCGGCAGCCACCGGACCTTGCCGGAAAAAGGTCTCCTGCACGCATGCGCGGGAGTAATGACATCGCCGCTCCAGCCACTCACAGCGCTGGAGCGGCGATACCCGGAAGACACGCAGAGGCAAGATGACATCTCCCTCTGCGTGGACCAGGTAAGTTCCCCACACCTCGTTCCACGGTAAGTATTTCATAATGAGCTAGTATGCAGTGCATACTAGCTCATTATGGCTTTTGCTTTTCAGGTATGAAAAAAAGAAAAAACAGCAGCGGGTTTACTACCGCTTTAAGTGAACAGCTTTAATTACCTTGTTACAATGGCATCTGCAAGTCAGTGGGATATATTAGGGAGCAAGTAAACAAGTTGTCAATCGGAATTTAGGTGCTGGCAACTGAGACATGCAATGAGGGCTCAGTTCACGGAGGCACTGACACTTGAGTCTGACTCCATCGAGCGCCTGCTCATTTCCAGCGTAATGGGAAATCCCTCTCCACCCTCTATCTGTACCTGACGGTAGCCTATGACACCAAACCCACAAGCACACTCGACAAATGGAGGGAAGACATCCCGGCCCTGGAAAAAGGTGAATGGGAGGACTGTATATCAACCTATATCCCATCCATGATATCCAAGGATAGATTTATCCAGTTGAAGTTTTTTTACAGGGCGTACTACATCTAGGGTGACCACATTTTTAAACTACCATTCAGGGACACCCTCCCTTCCCAAAAATCAGCTTGTGCTGTAACCAATCACAGCACAGTGATTGGACACAAGGGGCGGGATTTATGATTTCTCCAATCACAAGAAGGGGGCGGGATTGCGCTCCTCCAGGCATTCCCGGCCAGGGCAAGTACTGTCAGTGAGTAAAGCAGTGATGTGGCGGCCTTTTTTGGGGGCATCAGATTGGCCAGGGGGGGGGGGGGGGGCTGTGTCAGTTTCATTCCGGGACACTGTATTGTGCCTGGGACAGACCTGCAAAAACTGAATGTGCCTGGGACAGACCTGCAAAATGCGGGACTGTCCCGGGCAATCCGGGACACGTGGTCACCCTAACTACATCCCTGGTACCCTGCTGCACTTTTTGGTTCCTCCACCCGACCCCTTTACAGTGAAACTTAATGACAGTTAAATGACAGAGTCACTTTAAAAATTGCACTTTAAAACACTTTAGAAAGTGGGTTCAGTTGGGTCAGGACAAAGGGGGAAAAAAAGAATAAATGCACTTTGAAATAAAGTATACTTATCCTTTAAGTTGTACTCAGACTGTACATTAAACCCCCTGGTAGTGGCTCCTCCCTCCCCTTTTAGGTTGCTTTGAAAGCGGATCGTGGAAGCAGGCTTCCTGATTATTTGGTCATTGTGACCGGCTGTCAGAGTGGCCAAATGATTGGGAGCCCTTCCCGCTGGCTCATGATAGTAAATGGTGACTGGGGGCTATACTAGGAGCATGCAGTGAGTGCACCCTCAACACATAGCAGGTAGCTGGCATTAAAGTGGTTGTAAACCCTTAGTGAGAAAAAGAAACACCTGAAAGACAAAGGCATAATGAGCTAGTATGCATAGCATACTAGCTCATTATGTAATACCCACCTGAGATCAAAGCCCTCTGAAGCAGTGCCCTTACTCAGCACCGGGCACCAACATCACTCCCGGAGTTACTTTGGGTATTGCGTGCTCTGGCGCTGTGATTGGCCAGAGTCGCGTAGGCATCGCTCCCGCGCATGCGTGCGGGAGCCGCTGGTAACGCAACCATCTAACTGAAGCAACAGCATGACATGCCATTGCTTTAGTGCGCATGTGCCGATGATTTTGGCACATACAGACACAGGGGGATACCTCCTAAGCCGTGCAAGTTTAGGAGATATCCAGGGTAGCTACAGGTAAACCTTAATATAGGCTTACCTGTAGCTTAAAGTGTGTTGTAAGGGCCCACCTGCCACACTGAAGAAGGCATTACGCAAAAGGTAAGAGGTTGGTGGGAGAATTCACGCTGTAAAGCGCCGTGCAAACTGTTGGTGCTATATAAAAATTACAGTTTTCAGTGATTAGTCATCAATGCTATGATGACTTCCCCAGTACATGATCAAGCAGATTACGTCATATGGTTTAATGGCAATAGAGACTATGGGCCAGATTCACATAGAGATACGACGGTGTATCTCCTGATACACCGTCGTATCTCTGACTTAGGCCGGTCATATCTATGCGACTGATTCATAGAATCAGTTACGCATAGATATGCCTAAGATCCGACAGGTGTAACTGTGTTACACCGTTGGATCTTAACTGCAATTTAAAAATGGCCGTGGGGGTCGTTTACGCCGATTTACGCTGAGAAATATGTAAATCAGCGAGATACGCCAATTCATGAACGTACGTGGGCCCGACGCAGTGTTGTTACGACGTTTACGTAGCGGTTTTCCCGGCGTATACTTACCCCTGCTTCTATGAGGCGCAGCCAATGTTAAGTATAGCCGTCGCGGACGGGGCATGCACATTTAAATCGGCACGGGGACGCGCCTGATTTAAATGCTACACTCCCCCTAGCCGCGGAATTTGAATTCAGCCGGGGGATTTACGATCCGCCGCCGCAAGTTTGGAGGTAAGTGTTTTGTGAATTACCCACTTGCCTCTCAAACTTGCGGCGGCGGATCTTAAATCACATAGGTCACGCGGATCTAAAAATCCACTGATCTATGTGAATCTAGCCCTATGACTCTATGAGAACTTACAGATTGTTCTACTATTACTGTAACAGAAATGTACCACAGACCCGGGACTGGTCTTGCTGTTTGGTCCCAAGTTCCATATTCCGGTTTAGACACACAGCAGCTAGACACACGGTAGTTCACAGTCACTTGAGTCAGAAAACAGACTTAGCATGTTTTTTTTTGCTGAATTAACTTGGATGGGGTGAGGGTGAACCTTGGGATACTCAAAAAAAACAACTAACAAAACTGCAATGGAGGACACTAACGCTGATCTTATCCTTTTGGGTGTAAGCACCCTTTTAAACGTGAAATGTTAACTGAACTTCAGAGCAGGAACTCCGCAACAGGATTATAGTCCTGAATGCACTGTAGTGAGTTACCAAAGGTGGCAAGGGAAAGTTTTTAGAATCCATAAGGCAGCTACTCATTGTGCCCTGGGTAGTGTAATGTCTCCTTCAGTACTATTCAGTCTCTGTACTCGGTGCCTGCGACCTTAATGCCCTATAGAGCTTTCTGCACTGCCTCGGGATGATCTGGACAGAGGTCCATAAGCTCTTACTGGAGCTGGGACTCCAAAAGGATTTCTTCAGTGGTGTAGATAGACTGCCAGGGGTGTCTCAGCCCTCAGGCTGGGTCTTACGCCCCCAGAAACAAAAGATATCTTCTCTAGGCCCCAGACTATTTATACCACTCTCAGCCTCTGCTGGTCAATTCACTCTCCTGACCAGGGATTGGCTGAATGAGCATGCATATGCAGGCCAGGGTCAAACTCTCCCACCCACTATATCACAGAATTCAGAGGGATGCAGGGGAAAGTTGCTGAGCCTGCACCAGCAGAACCTAGAACAGACACTAGAGAATTAAGCACTAGCAGCCTACTGAAAGGGCGCTACAGAAACAATTAAAGGGGTTTTCCACCCATTTTTTAAGTTTATTAAAAGTCAGCAGCTACCAAAAGTGTAGCTGCTGGCTTTTAATAAACTGACACTTACCTGCTCCAGCGTTCCAGCGACGCGCCGGCTGGGGCTCCGCTCCTCTCCCCCCCCTCCCCGGCCGGCGTCTTCATTGTCACTGTGGGCACCCGGCCGTGACAGCTTTCAGCTTCACGGCCGGGTACCAACTGTGCATGCGCGAGCGGCACTGCGCATGCGCGAGCGGCGCGGCGCCGTCCGATTGGACAGGCACTCGCCTACAGGGAGGGGCTGTGAAAAGGCGATTAAGCTAATCGTCTTTCCAGCCCCTCGGCGGAAGGAGGAAGTGGGACAGGAAGTCCCCTTCTCCTGAAGCCCCCACTCCCCCCCCAAAAAAATTACATGCCAAATGTGGCATGTAAGGGGGCGAGGAGTGGGTTAAGAGAAAGTTCAATTTTTAGGTGGAACTCCTCTTTAATACTTTAACTGGAGCAACACCGATTGGAAGTCCATCAAACTTTGTATATATAATATAAAATATAAATCAAAGCTGTTAGTGATCCAGAAGAAAGCATCTACAATGTTGTAATTTCAACCTCTACAGTCCTTTAACCACTTGGGATCCGCGCTATGGACGAAAGATGTCCACAGCGCGGCTCTCAAGTGCCGAGTGGACGTCTTTAGACGTCCTGTTGTTGACATTCCCTGTGCGCGCCGCTGGGGGCGCGCAGCGGGGAAACAACGTGCCCGGTGCATCGCTGGGAAGCCAATGCGCGTGCCTGGCGGCCGCGATGTCCGCCAGGTACCCGCAATCGGCAGTGACAGCAGGGACGTGGAGCTCTGTGTGTAAACACAAAGCTCCACGTCCTGTCAGGGAGAGAGGAGACCGATCTGTGTCCCTTGTACATAGGCACACAGCATCAGTCACCTCCCCCAGTCAGTCCCCTCCCCCCACACAGTTAGAACACACCCAGGATACACATTTAACCCCCTAGTATTAACCCCTTCACTGTCAGTCACATTTATACAGTAATTAGTGCATTTTTTTAGCACTGATCGCTGTATAAATGTGAATGGTCCCAAAATTGTGTCAAAAGTGTCCGATACGTCCGCCGCAATATCGCAGGCCTGACAAAAAAATTGCAGATCGCTGCCATTACTAGTAAAAAACAAACAAAAAAAACCCCAGAAATCTATCCCCTATTTTGTAGGCGCTATAACTTTTGCGCAAACCAATCAATATACGCTTATTGCGATTTTTTTTAACAAAAATATGTAGAAGAATACGTATCAGCCTAAACCGAGGGAAATTGTATTTATTTATTTTAAAAATTGGGATATTATTATAACAAAAAGTAAAAAATTGTGTTTTTTTTCTAAATTTTCTGTCTTTTTATGTTTATAGCCCAAAAAAAATAAAAATCGCAGTGATGATCAAATACCACCAAAAGAAAGCTCTCTTTGTGGGAAAAAAAATATAAAAATATAATTTGGGTACAGTGTTGTATGACCGCGCAATTGTCATTCAAAATGCGTCAGCGCTGAAAGCTGAAAATTGGTCTGGGCACGAAGGGGGTTTAAGTGCCCAGTAATGAAGTGGTTAAAGTGGTTGTAAACCCTCTGATACTACTTTCACCTACAGGTAAGCCTACATTAAGGCCTACCTGTAGGTGCAAGAAATATCTCCTTAACCTACAGGAGATATTTGCAGACAATTGGGCACTGATATCTACGGCGCCGGGGAATGGAAATGTGTTGGGAATGCGCGCATGCGAGGGAATTGTGCCGGGAACGCGCGCATGTTTGGGAGTGACGTCATCGCTCCGGCCAGTCACAGCGCCGGAGCGACGATACCCAGAAGTCACTCCGGGTATCATGGCGGCGGCGGAGAAGAGGAACGAGGGTCGCTGCGGGGGCTTCGATGTCAGGTAAGTAATTCATAATGAGCTAGTATGCTAGTCATACTAGCTCCTTATGCCTTTGTCTTGCAGGTTTTTATTTTAATTTTTTTGGGGGTTTACAACCACTTTAAACCCTTTAATACTTTTACCCCTTTCCTGCCCAGGCCAATTTTCAGCTTTCAGTGCTGTCACACTTTGAATGACAATTGCGCGGTCATGCAACATTGTACCCAAATTCGATTTTTATAAATTTTGTAAGACAGATAGAGCTTTCTTTTGGTGGTATTTATGTACCACTGAGTTTTTCCATTTTTTTGCTAAATAATTGCAAAAAGACAGAAAATTTTGTAAATGTTTTTATTTTTTTTGAGTTTGTTATAAAATTATAAAATAAAATAAACACATTTTTCTTCTGCGCTAATGAGGCTACACTGATGTGCAGTGATGGTACTGCACTGACATGCATTTATGAGGCTGCACTGATATGCACTAATGAGATGGCACTGATGGACACTGATGAGGAGGCACTGACAAAGCTGCTCTGATGAGGCTGCACTGATGGGTACTGATGGGCTGTCAAGGGCAAGCCGTACAAGCTGTCGGGAGCTTGTGACCCGACCTTGCCTCCTGCCGGCGGTTCTGGTACTAACCTGTTACTGACCTTGGCTTGGCTCTGACTCTGCTCCTAGTTCCTGATTCTGTACCTCTGCCACCCAGTTGTTGCCATTTTCTGCCCACGAAAGAGAAAGTGCAGAGGTGCCTTTAAATGTATACTGCTTATTTAGCAAAAAGTATAAAAACAGCTCACATTTGGGTAACATAAAACAGGCACATCAGGTAGTCCAACATCTGTGGGTCAGCATTCGCACTGTTGTTAATGGTATCTTCGCTCAGCTGGGTCCAGAAGCCGGCTCCATGTGTGGAAGGATCCAGGAAAGAGGGCTATAACGCTCGTGGAGCGCAGCGGCAAGCACGGTGATGTCACTGGACATCCGGCAAAGCGTTTCTGAGCATGCTCACTGGCGATGACAAGGTCAGGCACGCTCCTTTGTCAAGCTGGAGATTGCTTCTACACCCCTCAAGAGGCTTTCCCTGAGCTACTGACTGACTTTACTGAGTTCCAACAATTCTTTTTTTGAATGGACTAGTTGTTTTATGATTCTTTATTGAATATTTATAGATGGTTATAGGGAAGTGTTAACAACTATTGCACCATACCACTATTTTTGTTTTACCAATTTCTGCTCATCTGACCATGCATTTGATATAGTGGGGAAAGTGTTTACCTATATTATCAGCAAATTGATTATTGATTTTCATTATCTGTAAACATGTTCATATGCAAAGAATGGCAAAGATCACTTATAAAATGGCAGGGCGAATAATCACTTCCAATGTCTGGATGGATTCAATGCAAAATGCAGCATCTTGACCAGCCAGTGAAATTGTACCTTACGGGGCAGATCCACAGAGATCTGCACCCGCGCAGCGTATCAGAGATATACGCTACGCCGCCGTGACTTACTTGTCCTCGGTTCGAATCCTGAAAGAATTTGCGCCGTAAGTTACGGCGGCGTAGTCTATCTCTGGCGGCGTAACGGCGCGTAATTCAAATCGGCGATTAGGGGGCGTGTTTCATTTAAATGAATGTCCCTAAATTTCCCGCCGTGCACTGCGCTAAAATTCAAAATAAACGCGGGAACGACGGCCATACTTAACATGGCAGGTCTAACTATACGCGACGAAATACCAGCTTTAACTATACGCCGGAAAAAGCCGACTAGAGACGCCGTAAAAAAATGCGCCGTCCGCTCGTACGTTCGTGGATCGTCGGAAATAGCTAATTTGCATACCCGACGCGGAAAACGACGTGAACGCCACCCAGCGGACACCGAAGAATTGCATCTTAGATCCGAAGGCGTACGGAGCCGTACACCTGTCGGATCTAACCCAGATGCCGTCGTATCTTGTTTTGAGGATTCAAAACAACGATACGACTCAGGTAATTTGAAAGTACGCCGGCGTATAAGTAGATACGCCGGCGTACTCTCTCTGTGGATCTGCCCCTACATCTCTAATGATCAATTGGTTGTGGCGATTGGTTGTTGCGGTTACTTTACTTGCATGTTGCTCTATTTCTTATTAAATCTAGAATATGCTTTTACATTCATGCCTAAACAAAATAAAAAAAAAGGTTATATGGAAAGCATGTGTCTGATCTCGCCCAAAGGTTTTGTTACAAGTTTTGTAAATACCGTAGAGATTCAACTGTCTGCTCTGCGAATGCTGTGTTGTTCCATAAATCAATGACATTTACTGGTTCAGCTGCTGCATCAGTGTATGGTACCATTAATACTATTGTTCTCACAGTATAGTTACAGAATTGGCATCCCAATCAACCTTCAGTGTGAAACAGACTATGAAGCAATGACACGGCCAGTGATTGAATGGTTTGTTGTAGGATATCCTGCTAGAGGGT
The DNA here is from genome assembly GCF_905171775.1 of Rana temporaria. Taxonomy (NCBI): domain Eukaryota; kingdom Metazoa; phylum Chordata; class Amphibia; order Anura; family Ranidae; genus Rana; species Rana temporaria. Next base: position 355,095,225 of record NC_053493.1, read on the forward strand.
TTCAAGACAAATAATAGCAAATTATATAAAAAATAAAAATAAAAAATTTAAATACAAGGTAAAAAAATGCACGCAAAAGAAGTTTTTTTTAATGGTTCCTTTTGTATGTTTTTTTTTTTTTGCAGATTTATACTTACCTACAGTGGCAGCTGGTGCTCCATTTTTTGGGGGGGGTGGCAAACAAACCCCCCGCCAGGTCCACACTTATCCCATTCAGGTTGCGGCTTCCCCAGCTTCTCCTCCTGGCTAATCCTGTCTTAAGATTCACCTCCTATCCTGATTGGCTGGGAGGAGAAGCCGGAAGACAATAGCGAATTTTAATTTGCTAATGTCACAAGTGGGTGGGTTGTGCACTGCGCCGTGAGCCCAACCTTTTTGAAGCTAATTAGAGCATCAGGCTCTAATCATGTGCTTAAAAAAAACAAAAAAACACAGAAACCTATGAGTCCGGCGCCCGCATGGAGATCAGGGGGCGGCGCATTGAGTTTAGGGGGGTGACACCCCTGCTCCCCTTATGGATTGGCCCCCCCTTCTTACCTAGATGGAAGCTGCACCTGCCAGCTCTAACACAGAGAACCGAGCAATTAAACACCTGCTGCACTGCCCCCTCCTCATCTACTGGAGCGCTTAGCTGTGGAGGGGTGGGAGAGGCTGGTTCAGGCTCTTAGTGGCTTGCTAAGAGGATGAGCCAGGTGTCGTTCCAGGCATGTGGGCAGATCCCTACTCCAGTGTCGCGATTTTGCCCGAGCTTCGCCCGGCTCTGTGACATCAACAGAAAGCGGACTTCAGCCCACTGTCTGCTGAAAACGGGTCACAGGAGAGCAAAAAAAACTGCACTCCTATGATCCACAGGAGAAGTACAGCCAATTGAGCTTTGGCTGTACTTCTCCTTTAAAGAATAATCATACTCTAAAGTAGAACTTAAGCCAAAACTTTTTATTCAGTTTGGATAGAACAAGGGAGGTTTATAACTAGGGTCGCACTAATACCAAAACCAGTATTAGTATTGGAGCTGATAAAATCATGTGTAGCACTTTAATTATTCAATGATTACAGATCAACAGTACAGCAAAAAGGTTGTTCTACTCACATAAAAAGCCACTGCTCGAAACCCGAGTATAGAGGTGTGATGTCAGTGATGCAGGCCCCACCCCTTTGTGTTTTGTCCAATGGGACGTCATCAGAGGAAGTACAAAACACAAAAAAAACACAGTTGATTCTGTCAGAAATCCAGGTAACTGACAACAGAAAGTGTGTAACCAGCAGCATAGCCAGGTAAAAAGAAAGAAAAAAAATAATTCTGAAAAAAGGAAACAAAAGCACTTTTACATTTTTATTCTTGGGTTTAGATAGCCTTTTAAGCCTCTGTAAAAAACAGATGTGGCAAATCTACTTCACACTTATCAATAATATAAAAAAAACTGTCATATGTATACATGTTCTGTATATCCCTCTTAGATTGTAAGCTCTAACGGGCAGTGTCCTCTGATTCCTCTTGTACCAAATTGTATTGTAACTGTAATGTCTGTCTGCCTTCATTTTGTAAAGCACAGTGCAAACTGTTGGCACTATATAAATCCTGTACAATAAAGCCGGCAGACTTCCCAAAGGCTCAAGGCTGTATGGATACCAACCATATTGTCGGGATCCACCCAGATGCCCAATCGGCAGCTGGCTCAGCCTCTCAGTGCACCACTCAAGCCTGACAGCCACTCCTGTCCCCTCTCCAGTCCAGTAAGTGCCTGGAGGGGCAGAGCAGAGAGCGGTGACTGACAGTCACCGCTCTCTGCTCAGAGCAGATTAAGAACTGAGGGCCAGATCCTCAGCCAGCGGTGCAAATTTAGTTTGTCCTAACTTATGTCATTTAAGTTACGTTGCCCTAAGTTGGTGTCGTAAGTGCCGTATCCACAGCGCATTTGCGTCTAAATTTGCGCCAGCGTAACTTAAATTCAGAGGCGTAAGGCTGGGTTTTTGCAAGTGGGAAGGAAGTGGGCGTGCTTCATTGTAATGAGCCGTGACCCCATGCAAATGAGGCGCCGGCCGTACTGCACATGCGCGCACGAATCGGGACCTCACTGGGCATGTGCAGAACTGGTCTCGGCGCAATCAGTGAGATAGGTAAAAGGCCAAGTGTACTTAGTTTGAGGATCGCCCTGTGTCTAAAAAGGCCCACACACACACACTTCCCTTGCAAAAGTATATCCCATTGTTCCCCTTCCATGAGCAATTTGCTTCTGCTCTGTTTGTTTGTGTGTTGGTAAGTTGTGTTTGTGAGAAAAGTGTTTGAGGAGTTGGAGAGTCTAGTTGTTGTTTGTTTTTGCGAAGTGTCTTTATTTAATTTGTTTGTTAGTGTTTTTGCTGATTGTTTTTTGGTGTTTTTTTTTTTGTTTTTTTTTGTGCGTGTTTGTTTGTTTTTGAATTTATATTAGCTGTGTCCTTGTGTGTTTAGATTTGTTTTAGTTTTTTGTGGTGTATATTTTTGTCTGGTTTTTGGGTGTGTATTCTGGATTGTTTGTCGGGTGTGTTTGTTGTTGCTGGGTGGTGTATGTGATGCCCCCCAAACGCAGGAAGCTTAATTTCACCCTGGGAGAGAAGCAAATTCTTGCTCGGGGCATTGTGAAATATGGGCGATTTCTGCATGGCCCTGAGAGCCAGAACACCACCCCGGCCAGGAGGAGGCAGCTTATTAAAAAAATCACGGACCAGATCAATGCGGCGGGGGGGGGGGGAGACCAGGACCCCCGCTGGCATACAGAAAAAAATAAATGATCTGAGGAGCGTCGTCCGGAATAAGATGGCAAGGATCGACGCCCATACCAGGGGCACTGGAGGAGGGGGACCCTGCCCAGTCAGACTGACGGAGGAGGAATGGGCAGTGGCCCAGTGTTTCCACCCACAGCAGGTGGTGGGCCTGCCTGGCTATACGTCAGATGTTCCGAGGAGGACAGGTACGTTTTTTTTTGGAATCTCTGTTGATTAGCATGTGTGGGTGGGGGAAGGGAAGATGTGCCAAGTGTGTGGTTCCTCAAACATGTGATTGTTTTGTGTCCTCCACAGATGGCCAGGAGGTTGCAGGCCAGGAGGTTGCAGGCCAGGAGGTTGCAGGCCAGGAGGTTGCAGGCCCATCGGGCCAGGCTGCTGCACCACCCCCAAGACAGGCTGATGATGAGTCCCAAGAAGGGCAGGATTCCCCAGGGGAGGGGATTGGCCAAACCTCCCCTCATGAGGAGGTTGAGGGGGAGGAGGATGAGTGGGAGGAGGATGATGAGGGGGAGGAGGACGAAAATATGCAGATTGGCCGGGAAGTCCTCCTGGCCACTGATATGATGACCTTTGAGTCTTCCCCTGAGGCTACCCCTGAGGCTGGCACCAGTCAGGCCACCATCAGGGGTAGCCCCTCCCACTTCTCCCCCAACAGGCCTCCAGTCACAAGGGTCACTCTCTCCCCTCCTCCAGGCCCGAAAGACTCAGCGGCAGCCAGGGGGCCAACCCAGGAGACCGTGGCTGTGGGCGAGCGTCTGTCGGCCAGTGTGGTGAAGGACAATGCCCGGCAGACCCGCACTCTTGGGAAAATACTTGAAAAAATTACCCAGATGGAGCACAGCCAGGGTGAAATGATGGAGGCACTCGGTGATGTGGCCACCAACTCAACGGCGGTCATTACATGTTTGAACGACATACAGACCGCCACAACACGCGTGGCCCATGAGCTGAGTGCCCTGACCCAGGCTGTGCAGGACAATACAAGGTCTGGCCAGGCCAATGCGGCTGCCCTCACTGCCTGTCTCACTCGAATTGCAGGGGCCATGGAGGGCAGGCCAGCAGGGGCGGCTCCTCCTTCCCCAGCTCACCCCCCCAGGAGGCTCCTCCTTCCCCAGCTCACCCCCCCCAATGGACATCCTCCGCGACGGCGTGGCCGTGCCCGTGCCCGTGGCCGTGCCCGTGGCCGTGCCCCTGCCCAGCCAAGGCGTAGCAATAGGCGCCGCTAATTAATTAGCAGGGATACTTTTGTTTTTTTGTTTATGCATTTTTTTTTTTTTTATTATTTAATTTGGTCTTCTGTACTTATGATTTGATTTATGTGTGTGAATGATGTGTGAATGTGGGGGGGGTGGCATTCCTGATAAATTAAGGGTGTCACCCTCAGTTTTGGTGGAGTAGGGATCCCCAGGACCAGGGAGTAGTGCAATCCCAGGTTCCTGAATGGTGAATGAATGCACAGTGACATAATTGGAGCCGTGGCGTGGCGTTACTGCTCCCAAGTCCCAAAGGGGGGGGGGACTTGGATCTAATCCAATTCGATGTGCATGTGATGTGTCTGTGCAAGGGACCACAGTGGTGTGCATTCATGCATTATCATTGTGATTTTATTGAAGTGCATTTACAGGGAAAAGATACATTCTTATTGTGACATTATTCATGTACGTTTACTGGGAAAAAATGCCTTCTGCAAGGCGTCTCCTGGCTGCTGTGCCCTCAGCAGACCGGGTAGAGTTGGTTGGGGGGGTATTGCCTGGGTCGGGGGTCAGGTCATCACATAAGTCAATATGCAGTCCCCTTCTCAGGGCAAAGTTGTGGAGTATACAACATGCCCCAATTATTTGGCACACAAAGTCTGGGGAATACAGCAGTGTACCCCCAGACTTATCCAGGCATCTGAAGCGGGACTTCATAAGCCCAAATGTACGTTCAACCACTCCCCGGGTACGTATGTGCGCCTGGTTGTAGCGTTGCTCTCCTGGGGTTTGGGGGTTCCTGAATGGGGTCATCATGTGAGGTCCCAGGGCATATCCAGAGTCACCTGTAAGGGAAAAGACAGGAGGATATTAGTCATGCATGTGCCCCTTGTGATGTCAGCATCATGGGGGGGACATACCTGACACACATGTCACTCACCAATCAGCCAGCTGTCTCCATACATGTTCAGTTCCAAATCTCTGGAGATCTGTGTTTGCCTGAAAATATAGCTGTCATGGCAGGATCCCGGAAATTTAGCACAGACGTGCCAGATGAGGCCATGGGCATCTACGATCACCTGCACATTTATGGAATGCCAGCCTTTACGATTCCGGAACATGTGCTCAGTATCATGGGGGGGTTGTAGTGCCACATGGGTACAATCAATGGCCCCGATGGTGCGTGGAAATCTGGCAATGTGATAGAAGTCTGTCATGGTCTTCAAACGCTGGTCCTCCTGAGTGGGTTTTTGAAATTGATTTCCCATGTGCCGCAGGATTGCAGGGACCACTTGGTGCACACACCTGCTGATGGAGGATTGTGCCATCCCAGCCACGCCTCCACTTGTGCGTTGGAAAGAGCCAGTGGCAAGAAAATGCAGAGTTGCCAGTACTTTGAGGAGTGGCTGCAGTGCATGGGAGCGTTGTGTTGGGCTGGTAAGATCATCCTGAAGTATTGTTGTTAATTCCAGGATGGCCTCACGGTTAAAGCGGGGGTTCACCCTTAGAGGGCACTTTTTCCCCTTAGATTCCTGCTCGTTTTCTCTAGGGGAATCGGCAATTTGTTTTAAAATATGTGCAGTACTTACCCGTTTACGAGATGCATCCTCTCCGTCGCTTCCGGGTATGGGCTGCGGGAATGGGCGTTCCTTCTTGATTGACAGTCTTCCGTGAGGCTTCCGACGGTCGCATCCATCGCGTCACGATTTTCCGAAAGAAGCCGAACGTCGGTGCGCAGGCGCAGTATACAGCCGCACCGACGTTCGGCTTCTTTCGGCTACGAGTGACGCGATGGATGCGACCGTCGGAAGCCTGTCAATCAAGAAGGAACGCCCGCTCCCGAAGACCCATACCCGGAAGCGACGGAAGAAGATGCAGCTCGAAAACGGGTAAGTACTGCTCATATTTTAATACAAATAGCCGATTCCCCTAGCCCGAACGAGCAGGAATCTAAGGGGAGAAAAAATATTTTTTTAGAAATGGGTGAACTCCCGCTTTAAATCTGAAGTTGCGAAATACCTCAGATTCAGGCATGCCAAACAAATCTTGGCGTGGGCGGTATACCCTCTCCTGTGCCCTCCTCCTCCTCTTCTGTGCCCTCCTCCTTCTTTGCGCCTCTATAGACACTAATGCAGCTAGGATCATTGATGGTCCTGGCATTTTGGCAGACAGATTTTAGTCCTGAAAGTGTGTGTGTGCTGAGCTCTTCCTCAATGGTGTTGCTTCAGCAGACATTCAGACGGCATGTGTAAAATTAGGGCTGCTTTTATAAAGTGTAAATTCCCACCGGGAAACTAACAGGTGCGCACAGGGCGTAATTTACGGCGCACACACTTAATTCTGTGGATCGCCCTATCTCCCTCATTTGCATCTTTGCCTATCAAAAAAAGCGGCGTGCCTAGCGTAATTTGCGCCCGAGAATGCGCAGGTGTAATTATTTTAGGTAGGACGGAAAAGCCGGAATTTCAGGCGCTTCTCGTTTTGAGGATCGGGCGCAAAGATACACGCCGTGTAAATTTAGAAAACTCGAGTTAAGTCGGCGTATCTCTTTTGTGGATCTGGCCCTGAGTGATCATTGTTCATGTGATTGCTCAGTTTTCAAGCTTAGATCCACTGGGGGACAGATGCAGCATCAGACAATACTGCAGCATGGAGGTGAGTATGTGTGTTTGTTTTTCTTACATACCCCAAACTTCTCTACCTTAATCTTTTCTATTACTCATATCCGACACTGGAAATTTGATTTTTAGGTCTTCTTTAATCCAGTGTGTCTCTATACTGTTTTGATCTTACGGTGGCTAAGTGCTCACCTTCTTCTTCTATAGCCATAAAATACATTTGGCCAATTTCTCCAGCTGCCAGCAAGTGTCTTAGTTTGTACAGCACCACAGGGGATGATGTGCTATTTAAAAAATAATTATTGCTGCTATTATTATTTTTCTTAGGAGTCTTACAATTTGTATCTCTTTTAACTGGCATTCCACAGTGGTTATAGAAGTATCATTTATTTCTGTCTTTCTCCAAAGTTATTATATTCTTTTTAATTTCAGTTTATGCAAATCCCTGAAATTTGCCTTTATGGCTCATTTACACCTGCGCCAAGCTGAGAAAAGCAGTGATGCAGGTGTAGCTGACAAGCAATCTGGAGGCGATACTGCCGCCTCCTGAATGCCTGTATTTTTTTTATAATTTTTTTTAGTCACACAACCTTTTTCAATTGAAGCAGTTGTGGCATCATTCACTTAAATGGGTAACATTCAAACGTGTAAGTGGGAATAATTCTTGCCACGCTATGAAGCAAAGTTTTGCAATTGTGGCATGTAGTGTATATAACCCCCATTCAGCCTCCTTTGGAGCGTAACTTCTAGATTATATGCTCTAATGGCAGGACCCTCTGATACCTCCTGTATTGAATTGTATTGTAAGTGTACTGTCAGCCTTCATGTTATAAAGCGCTGTGCAAACTGTCATGCCCCGTACACATGATCAGAATTTCTGATGGCCTAAAATCTGATTGAATTTTTTGTCAGAATTCCGTTCAAGCTGTCTTGCATACACACTGTCAGACCAAATTCCGGCCGTCCAAAACACAGTGACGTAAAACACTACGACGAGCCCAGAAAAATGAAGTTCAATGCTTCCGAGCATGCGTCGACTTGATTCTGAGCATGAGTGGGTTTTTTCTCAGTCGGAGTTGCACACAGACGATAGGAATTTCCAATCGATATTTTTTCCATCGGAAAAAATAAATAAAGCATGTTCTATTTCTAAACACCGACGGAAAAAAGTCAGATGGGGCACACACATGATCGGAAATTCTGATGAAAAAAATCCATCAGACCCTTTTAATCGGAAATTCCAATCGTGTGTAGCGCTACATAAATCCTGTATAATAATAATAACCACTTGCAGACTGCCCACCCACAATGTACTGCGGATGGGCGGCATCCACAGGCAAAAAGCAACATGCCCTGATCAGCTTTTTGCAATCACAGCCCAGAGCCGTTTGTTAACAACCAACACAGAGGTCTGTACAGAGGGAACAATCTCTATGTTTCTTATCTCTGCAAAGCAGGGATAAGAAACAGAGAGATCTGTAGTAAAACACAGCACACATTACACACAGTGCACATTTTTAAGGCACACATTTAACCCCTTGATTGCCCTAGATGTTAACCCCTTCCTAGCTAGTGTCATTAGTACAGTGACAGTGTATAGTATTAGCACTGATCACTGTATTAGGGTGACTGGTGATGATATTGGTCGTCTACCTTTGCAAAGACCAGTGGTCGTTGGTCTATGCAAAGGTAAAATGTTATACTCTTCTTCTACTCCTGTGCTAACACTGTTTAAAGGAACTACTGTATATGGCTGGGTCATCATCATAAGCTCATGCTTTTCAGTTGTATGCTCTATAGGGATGAGCCGAACACCCCCCGGTTCGGTTTGCACGAGAACATGCAAACAGAATTTTTTTTTATGTGAACACCATTAAAGTCTATGGGACACGAATGTAAAAAAATCAAAAGTATTTATTTTAAAGGCAAGGTATGGTCATAAAAAGTTTATGGGTACCCGGGTCCTGCCCCAGGGGACATGTAGTAATGCAAACAAAGATTTAAAACAGCCGTTTTTTCAAAAGCAGTGATTATAATTGGATTTTGAGACAACATTTGTGCGACCGTGTGTATGTAAGACAAGTTTGAGCCAACATCCGTCGGAAAAAAATCTGCGGTTTTGTTGTCGGAATGTCCGATCGTCTGTACGCGGCATATATATCATAGTTTGTAGGCACTATCTTTCATGAAAACCAATCCATATACACCTATTGGGATTTTTTTTTATCAAAGACGTAGCAGAATCCATTTTGGCCAACATTTTTGAAGAAATTCATTTTTTTGTTTTAATCTTTTTATTGGATATGTTTTGTAGCAGACAGTAAAACAATATTGTTTTTTTCCCCAAAATTTTCTGCAATTATATTGCAAAAAAAAAAAAAAAAAACCCAGTGGTGATTAAATACCACTAAAAAGAAAGCTCTATGTGTGGAAAAAAATTATATAAGTTTTGTTTTGGTATAGTGTTGCATGACCATGCAATTACCAGTTAAAAAGCTAAATAGCAACAAATGACCTGGTCATGAAGTGGATAAAACCCTCTGGAGCTGAAGTAGTTAAGACTGGGTAGTTGTGAGGTATTAAAATGTTTTTACTGCCCCTAAATCACATCTTATAGTGAGCAGCCATTTAACAGCCAAAAGTAAATTCAGGCTTGCTAATTACTTTACCAAAGGGTTCTGTTCGCTAGTAGTCAGGCAAGCAGCAGGAGGTGGGGCAGTGGCACATATTCTGCAGAATAGCACCATCTGAAAACCAACATTACCCTCCTCACTCGTGCCGGTGCCAGCCATTCTCAACCAAGTTTCTGAGTTTTCAGAGATTGGGATTACAGATACTTTAATGCGCCCATTCTCAACCAGGGTTCCATAAAACCCCAACGTTCATCCAGAAGTTGTTAGGGGTTCCTAGAGCTGTTGCTGATTTAGCGCCACTTTGTTGGTGTATGCATAGGTCTAGGGCCAATGCTACTCCGCAGAGCTAAGAGCACAATACCAAGGATCTTTTTAGATGTTTCTAAGGGGCACAGTCTTCCGAATGACCAGCAGTGTTAGTTTTGGCATCGGATTTTGATTTTAGATTTTAGTCCCATTTTAGTCATCTGCAATTTTTAGTCGTATTTTAGTCAACTAAACTCTCCAGTACATTTTAGTCAAATAAAATCATTTTAGTCAACTAAAATCCAATGGCCTGGATTCTTAAAGCACTTATGCCGTCGTATCTATGCACCTGATTCTTAATACAAGATACGCCTGAAATTTGGCTTCATCCGACCGACATAAGTTTCCTACGCCGTCGGAGCCTGGGCGAATATTTATGCTGGCCGCAAGGGGCGCTTCCATTGATTTACGCGTCGAATATGCAAATGACCGAGATACGCCGATTCACGAACATACTTGCGCCCGTCGCAGTAGTATACGCCATTTACGTAAGGCGTACATCCGGCGTAAAGTTATTCCACCTATAGGAGGCGCATCCTATGCAAAGGTATGGACGACGGAACAGCCGTCGTATTTTAGGTCGTTTACGTAAGTCGTACTTGAATGGGGCTGGGCGTAGGCTTACGTTCACGTCGTAGGCATTGAGCCGTCGTATCTTAGGGAGTAAATTTGACGTGATTGTGAGCATGCGCGCGCATGCGCCGTTCGTTCGGCCCATCATTTACATGGGGTCAAGCTTCATTTAAATGGATCACGCTTTAGAGTTCTATGGGGTAGGTCCCAAGATGTTGGGGTGGATAAAAGCTTTATATAATCACCCAACTGCCAGGGTTAAGGTAAACGGGACGGTATCCGGGCTTTGAGATGTTTAACGGGACCAGACAAGGTTGTCCCTTATCACCCTTACTGTTTATCTTGTCTCTAGAACCTTTACTGTCTAGGATTAGAAACAACCCTGACATTGAGGGGATACAGACAGAGGACGGGGAACATAAAATCGAGGCATATGCCGACGATATTCTGTTATACATAGTGAATCCAACTACATCTCTCCCTAACCTTTTAAAAACTCTTAAAGTCTACGGAGAAGCTTCTAATTTCAAAATCGATCCCTTAAAATCTGAAATCTTGAATATTAGTGTGAAAGCACAGGATGTAAGCAGATATAAAAAAGACTTCCCATTTATTTGGAGAGATACTGAATTAAAATATCTAGGAGTCAATATAACAACATCTCTTGAGTCAATTTATCAGCATAATTTTATTCCGTTATTGAATGACATTAAAATGGATTTAAACAAAATTGCTTCCAGACAGAGGTCTATATTAGGAAGAATAAATAGTTTTAAAATGTTAACTCTGCCCAAGATCATATATAAATTACAAATGCTACCGATTGCAATACCAGAAGAATATTTTAAAACGTTAAAAAAGTTATTAATTAGATTTATATGGCGGAAAAAGAAAGCGCGTATAAGCATGTTGATATTATTCAGAGATAAGGCGCACGGTGGTTTGGGTTTCCAGACATCAATGCATACTATATGGCCATTCACATGACACGGGTGGTTCAATGGGTTAGAGAAAATAAAGAAAAAAACTGTGGGTTAAATTGGAAAGTAGTTTAAATAAAGCTAGGTTAGGGAAGGAGATTTGGATTCCAGCACAATTTAGACAATCAAAAGAGCACTTGTACACGATCACACGGACATCTATGTCAATATGGGATAGGGTACACAAAAATGAAAAAAATGGGATGAGGATGCGCTACGCCCGCACAAATGTGCGCCGCTCTACGTGAATCCGGGCCAATGTGTTTAGTGAATAGGCAGCCAGCCATCAGAGTAAGAAGTGGCTGTGTAGGTAAAGAGGATGGGAGAGAAGCAGCGCCTATTTAAGTGCAGTATATGACACAAAAGGGAACATTTATTAGGTATTGCACTTACAGAATAAGACCAATTAAATGGCATGTAAAAGAGACCAACAGAGAAGTCCCTCTGGATGAAGAGCTGACCGTTTAGACCCCATCCATTGTTTTTTATTTATTTTTATCCTATTTTTTATTCCCTTTTATTTTGGACAGATAATTTTATGATATTATCTTTTACTTCTATATATTTTTCACTTTTTGATCTTATGTTTTTATATTACGATTCCCTGCTGCTTGTGTCATCAATAAATAAAAACCACAGTTTATTTAATGTAGTACACCACTGGCATGTTCCCGCGGCCACACGCTCTGCTGTTTTTGTGGGGTTATAGCTGGAACCGGTGCACTGAGCTTTGCTGTCCACCAGCACCGCTGCCCCTATTTAATACGTTGTAAAGCCAGAAGGTTTTATTACGTTGTAAAGCCAGATAGAGAAAGGAGCTGTGTGTTAGTGGGTGTCCTGACTCTCCTGCAGTCCAAGGGAGGGGGTGAGCACGACACTCCACACCAGGGAGAAAACCTCACATTACTGTGTGAAGTTACAGACAGAAGAACAGGAAGTGAGGATTTCTCAGAAGAAATAAGGACATTTAAAAGCAAAATGGAAGGAAGAGGTAAGTGAAGGAGGACTGCACTAAGGTAAAGGAAGCTATTTAGGTAAACAAAATTGTACCTTTACAACCCCTTTAAGATAAAAAGCCTTCTGTATGTAGCAGCACCCCTTTAGCAACCCTAAGACTACTTTCACACTGGGGCGTTGCGCCATCTGAGGTAAAGCGCCGCTATTTTTAACAGTGCTTTACCGTTGTTTTTGCGGCACTATTCGGCCGTTAGCGGGGTGCTTTTAACCCCCACTAGCTGCCAAAAAAGGGTTAAAACCGCTGCAGCAGGCGGTTCACTGCCCATTGATTTCAATGGGCAGGGGCGCTTTAGGAGCGGTGTAAATATCCCTGCCTTGCACTTTTGATTCCTTTTCGTTCGTTAAGGAAAACTTCATGGATTTTCCTCATAATCTTTGTCAGTCGTGTACTTTTTGTTTAGTTTTCGTCACCATAAAAAGGCAGCTGATAAAAATTTGGACGAAAATATTTTAATGAACGAAATTAACACTACTGACTAGCAATGTTTTTTTTCCCACTGAACCCTCAAAGAATTTTGTTTGAGCAGGGGTTCCCTAAGACAAAATTACAAAATGTACACTATTTAATGGGTTTCTCTGGTTTAGGGGGTTTGAGAAGTGCTGAACAATATGGGGTAGATTCACAAAGGGCGTCCTAACTTTGCGGCGGCGTAGTGTATCGTGTTTACACTACGCCGCCGTAAGTTAGCGAGGCAAGTACATGATTCACAAAGTACTTGCCTGCTAAGTTACGGTGGCGTAGCCTAAAGCGGGCGGGCGTAAGGGCGCCTAATTCAAAATAGGCTGAGGGGGCGTGTTTAATGTTTATTTGTTTTGACCTGACGTGATTGACGTTTTTTTGGAACGGCGCATGCGCCGTCCGCCTACATATCCCAGTGTGCATTGCGGCAACGTACGCCGCACGGGCCTATTGGTTTTGACGTGGACGTAAATTACGTAAATCCCTATTCACGGACGACTTACGCAAACAGCGTAAAATTTTCGAATTTCGACGCGGGAACGGCGGCCATACTTTAACATTACTATTCCAGCTATTTGATGGAATATCTTTAGGCCTGATAATGTGTTACGTAAACGGCGTATCTGTACTGCGTCGGCCGGGCGTACGTTCGTGAATAGGCGTATCTAGTGATTTACATATTCTACGCCGACCGCAATGGAAGCGCCACCTAGCGGCCAGCCTAAATATTGCACCCTAAGATAGGACGGCACAAGCCGTCGTATCTTAGATAGGTTTAAGTGTATCTCTGTTTGAGAATACACTTAAACTTAGGTCGGCGCAGATTCCGAGTTAGGTCGGCGTATCTACTGATACGCCGGCCTAACTCTTACTAAGCCCTGGTTCACACTGGGTACGATTTGGAACGATTTGAGATGCGATTTGACATGTCAAATCGCATCTCAAATCGGCGGCAATTGTCGGCAATGGCACTGTCCTAATCAGTGCGACGCCGCGTCTGCGATTTCAAAAAGTAGTTCCTGTACTACTTTTTGCGATTTCGGGCCGCGATTTACATTAAATTGCGGCCGAAATCACGGCAAAATCGCGGCAAAATCCGTAAAATCGCGCATTTTACCGCGATTTTGAATTCGCAGCAGTGTGAACCTAGGCTGAATCTAGCTATATGACTGCATAGACCAGTCTAAGTAAGGGAATCAGAAGAACATGGACATTCACTTTTAGCCTAGGTTCACACTGCTGCGAATTCAAAATCGCGGTAAAATGCACGATTTTACTGCGATTTCGCGGCTGCGATTTTGCCGCGATTTTGCCGCGATTTTGGCCGCAATTTAATGTAAATAGCGGCCCGAAATCGCAAAAAGTAGTACAGGAACTACTTTTTGAAATCGCAGATGCGGCGTCGCACTGATTAGGACAGTGCCATTGCCGCCGATTTGAGATGCGATTTGACATGTCAAATCGCATCTCAAATCGTTCCAAATTGTACCCAGTGTGAACCAGGGCTGAATATTTTTGTTTCAATTTCCTAATGCATTTTGGATGTAACTATTTAGCTGGCGTTGTAGTGTGCTTCCTGAAAAATCAAATATCACAATACACATGAGGTGTACGTTTTAAACACAAAACATATTTCATTGTTTATAGTAAACCTAGATATACACAATGTCAATGACTGTCGCCCTTTAGCATGCATGAGAAGTAGGAGCAGATGGCTAATGTGAGTTCCTCTGTTCCACCTGTTTTCTATCATCAACTAATAGCACAATTCAGCACTGCACATAAAAGCACAACTTGTTCCAGCATCCCTGGTAAAAGTCTGCTGCTCAATTTAGAACGTTTTGTTATGCTACAAGCCTGAACCAGACGAGAAGAATGGTGCAGGAACAGCTGCAGTGCAATCAGAAGCTTCATTTATTGCTTTTGAGTTTTTAAAATGAACCATTAAATAATTTTCTGCCCATAAATTAAAGGTCAGACTGAAGCTTTTAGAACTTTTCTATATTAACCCCTTGGTGTCGGTGCCTCACGGCCCTTTAAGGGGTTTCAGATGCCAGAAGGTGGGGTTTTTGATCATGTGATCTCAGTGATTGTCACAGGAGTCACATAATCAGAAAGCTCCTGATCGCTAGTATGCAATGGGCCAGCACAGAGGACATGGGATGGATAAATGAAAACAACCACTAGATGCTCTGAGGATTTGCCCGTTAGGCCTGGACAACTGTTGTAGATATAAGTGCCACATAGACAGGATACAGCAGTGGCGGTGCGTCCATAGTGCGTCCCGCACTGCCACTGATACAATACATAGATTCATGCATTGCATGAATCTGTGTATTGCCGCTGCCACCGACTATTCAGATATCCGGCCCCCTGGCGAGCGCCGGCCATCTGAATAACGGCAGCTGGTTGGCTGTGGAAGTGCCTATCAGAGTCAGCGGCTCTGATAGGCTTTCCGATTACAGCTCTCAGGCTGTAATAGGCTTCCAAATACTTATCCAGGGACGCACGGGGGGTGCGTTCCTTGGATAGGACTGACAGGCGTCTCAGCCAATCAGGTTCACCGGTTCTGGTTACCGGTAACCTGATTGGCTAAAGCGTCATCGAGGGCGGGAGAAGACATCGAGGGACGGTAGAAGCAGGATGGCTGACCCCAGAAAGGTAAGTGCCAGGCGGGGGGGGGGTATTTTACAGGGCACAGTGGCAGCATTTTACAGGGCACAGTGGCGATAATTGCTGGGCACAGTGGCGATAATTGCTGGGCACAGTGGCGACAATTGCTGGGCACAGTGGCGACAATTGCTGGGCACAGTGACGACAATTGATGGCACAGTGGCGACAATTGATGGCACAGTGGTGACAATTGATGGGCACAGTGGCGACAATTGCTGGGCACAGTGGCGAGAATTCATGGCACAGTGGTGACAACTGATGGCACAGTGGCTGCGTTTGATGGCACAGTGGTGACAATTGATGGCACAGTGGTAACAATTGATGGCACAATGGTAACAATTGATGGCACAGTGGCTGCGTTTGATGGCACAGTGGTGACAACTGATGGCACAGTGGCTGCGTTTGATGGCACAGTGGTGACAATTGATGGCACAGTGGTAACAATTGATGGCACAATGGTAACAATTGATGGCACAGTGGCTGCGTTTGATGGCACAGTGGTGACAATTGATGGCACAGTGGCGACAATTGATGGCACAGTGGTGACAATGGGCACAGTGGTGACAATTGATGGCACAGTGGCTGCGTTTGATGGCATGGCACAGTGGTGACAATTGATGGGCACAGTGGTGACAATTGATGGGCTCAGTGGTGACAATTGATGGCACTGTGGCGACAATTGATGGCACAGTGGTGACAATGGGCACAGTGGCGACAATTGATGGCACAGTGGCTGCGTTTGATGGCATGGCACAGTGGCGACAATTGATGGCACAGTGGTGACAATGGGCACAGTGGCGACAATTGATGGCACAGAGGCTGCGTTTGATGGCATGGCACAGTGGTGACAATTGATGGGCACAGTGGTGACAATTGATGGGCACAGTGGCGACAATTGATGGCACAGTGGTAACAATTGATGGCACAGTGGTGACAATTGATGGCACAGTGGCAACAATTGATGGCACAGTGGCTGCGTTTGATGGCATGGCACCGTGGTGACAATTGATGGGCACAGTGGCGATAAATGATGGCACAGTGGCTGCGTTTGATGGCATGGCACAGTGGCTGCATTTGATGGCATGGCACAGTGGAGACAATTGATGGCACAGTGGCGACAATTGATGGCACAGTGGCTGCATTTGATGGGCACAGTGGCTGCATTTGATAAGCACAGTAACTGCGTTTGATGGGCACAGTGAGGCTGCAATTGTTTTTTTTTACGTTTGTTTGCGCCTCCCCAAAAATTTTGAGCACCAGCCCCACTGGGATACAGTATATTTTGTCAGCTTTATATTTCAACCATTGAACTCCGATGATAAAGTGACAGAGCTCTTGATGAACCTGAGTGGGGTATATAGCCACTGGTTCCAGGGTTTTATGTTATTTTTTTCTTTTCTTAGGTTACATTGAAGATATGTTCCAATCAATGTGCCAATGTTATTAAATTTACAGGATGCCTAATTTTTTTTAATAAACTTTATTAAGCTAATATCGTATATGTATAGCCACCCGCGATTGAGGTGTACAGTATATCAAAAGCATAAAAGGCATATTGTTTTTTTAGCTCAATTTATGTAATTTGCCTTCAAGCTACCAGATCCTGTTTTCTCTTTCATATATATATATGAGATCACTCAAATTCCACTGCCTGCGACTGAGGCATAGGATACATTGGATTCTAGATATGAGCTTCAATAAATACACTGCTTTCTTCAATACTGGAAAAAGGCAGTGATTATACCTGGTTCCCGCTTCTAACTGTGATACACTTTTAGAAATTTACTGTGGAAGGCTGATCATCTGCATATCCTTCTACGAACTGGTAAAATTTGCGTACGCATGAGTATTTCTTTTTTTTTTTTTTTTTACGCATGAGTATTTCAAGTTGTAAATTGGTTTACAGATATTAAAGGGACACTGTAATAGTTTGGTTGTTTTGTTCAAAATTTGTGTACATATGTAGCGCTACCCCTGTAGGAGCCGCTGGTGAATATGGGTATTTCCCATCCTGCACAGCCAGGCACACAATTTTTTTTTATTCTATATTTTATTGTTTTTTAATCCATTTTATACAAACAAACATACTTCAATTGCATACGTGTCACATGTATAACATTTCACAAATCGATTCTACAATAAAGGAATTTACAGAACATTTCAGTTCCAAAAATGTTTCTTTTCTAAATATACTGACGGTATCGATAATCTTCATTGTCCTTCCTATTTATCAAGTTGACACAGCAAAAAAACAAAAACAAACCAAAAGCAAATCAAATCAAAACAAAGAAAAAAAATATTTCTCTATTCCGCCTCCGCCAGTGCACACCCATATTCTCTAGAGCAAACATACGCTGACCATGTTGACCATTTTTTATTAAACTTCTCTTCTCTGCCTTAAATAATAGCATTACCTCTTTCCATAGTATATATTTCAGCTATTTTTTTAAGCCACTGCAAGATGGAGGGAGATGATTCCTGCTTCCAGAGAGCTGATACAAATGACTTGGCTGCATTCAGAAGGTGAACGGTCATCGAATTACGATATTTGCGCCTAGAAAGCTCTGAAAGATGGAGCAAGTATCTAGCTCAGGGGTCTCCAAACTGCGGCCCGAGGGCCAGATGTGGCCCTTTGCTAGCCTTAATCCGGCCCTTGGGACACACTTCATTCCACTGATATGAGGCACTATTCCTCCCACCGACACCAACAATGGGACACTATATCTTCCAGGGATACCAATGATGGGATACTACTAATAGGGGGAATACTCCTCCTACTGACCACCAACCCTGAGGCCATATTTATTCTCACTGATGTCGGGCCCATGACATTTTCTGCCCCCACTGGCCACAATCCGGCCCTCCTAAAGTCTGAAGGACAATAAAGGTGGCCCTTTGTTTGAAAAGTTTGAAGACCCCTGATCTAGCTGGTTCAGAAGCCAGGTCCTGACCTGTCAGCTGTCTTATCATATCTCGGACCTTGGCCCAGAATGCCTGCAGTTTCTGACACAACCAAAAAATACGGAGCATAATGCCCTCTGCCACACCACAACGCCATAAATCTTATGCAACAATGATGAGACTCTATACCAACGTGTGAGAATTTTATAACACAGCCCTTGGTACTTAGTAGCCGTTGATGAGTGATGAGTAAAATGTAGAATATATCTCCGCTGCTCTTTAGACAATGTAATGTCTGAGGCCCCATACACACGATAGAATCTATCCGCAGATAAATCCCATCGAATGGGTTTCAGCGGATAGATTCTGTGGTGTGTACACTCCGGCGGATATTTATCCGCGGATATTTCCGAATTCCAGCAGATAAATATTTGTCGACATGCACAGAATATCTATCTGCTGGAATCGGATCCCACGGATGCATCCGCTCGTCTGTACAGACTCACCGGATCCATCCGTCCAAAGGGATTCCCCGCACGCGTCGTAATGATTTGACGCATGCGTGGAATTCCTTATATGACAGCGTCGCGCCCGTCGCCGCGTCATAATCGCGGCGACGGCGCGACACGTCATCGCCAGAGGATTTCGGCGCGGATTTCAATGCGATGGTGTGTACACGCCATCGCATAGAAATCTGCTGAAATTCTCGAGAGGATTTATCCGCGGATACGATCCGCTGGACCGTATCCGCGGATAAATCCTCTCGTGTGTATGGGGCCTAAGTCTCTTTCCCGTTTCTGAAGGAATCCCAGGGGAATAACCCTCTGACGATTGTACTAACAGTTTATACATCTCAGATATCCCATGTGCTGAGGGCGCTTTTACCAAGCATACATTTTCCACGGGCGTATTTGGACGATCTGACCACTCCTTACGAAGAAGGGAACTGAGAAAGTGAGTAAGTTGCTGCATCCGCCATGGATCCAGTGGTGGATTAAACATCAATTGTATCTCTGCCCTAGTCTTCAGCCTATATTCTTCAAGATAGTCACCTAGACAAAATTTACCCTGTCTCACTAATTGTCTGAAATGGCTATCTGTATATCCAGGGGGAAATGCCAGGTTTCCCAATATTGGATACATCCGTAATATTGAGCAGTTCCGATTTTTTTATATTAATTTTGAAATTTGACAGGGCAGGGTATAGATTAAACTCTTTTAATAAGTTTGGCAACGTGGTTTCTGGGGATGTAATAAGAAACAGTATATCATCTGCAAAAGCCGCAGCTTTATGATCCGTCTTGCCTATTGAAAAACCCTGAATATCTGTGCTTCCTCGGACGTATCGCAGAAATGGTTCTAAAGTTAATATAAAAATCAACGTAGATAGCGGATATCCTTGTCTTGTACCATTCTTCAAATTTAAGTATGAGGAGGTTACCTCACTGATTCGAACAGCTGCAGATTGAGCTGAGTATATAGCCTCTATCCATTTACTAAACCCATCCCCCACCCCGATATGCATAGATGTGCGCAGCCTATTGCATTAGGGTGTGCACCCCAACGCCCAAACACCAAACACACACTACCAATCACTCACGATGTTCATTCAGAAAGGGAAGGAGCCAGTAAATTACATGTTTACTGGCCCCTTCCCCACTCCTAAAACATCCCAGCAGCAACAGCCGATAGTAGAGGAGGGAAGCTGGCAACGTTGCGGTGGGGAAAGATGGGAGCCAGGGCAGTAGAGGGAATCTGTGCTGCACAGGGTGATTAGGGTGTGCCTGGGCACACCTGGCACACCCTGTGCGCACACCTATGCCGATATGGATTAACGTCTCCTTCAGGAATGTCCAATCCACCCTGTCAAAGGCCTTTTCTGCATCAGAGGATAACAAACACAATGGTATTTTATGCAGATGAGCTAAATGAATGATATTTAAGGCTCTAGTAGTGTTATCCTTTGCCTCCTTCGTTTGGTACAAACCCGGCCTGATCAGGGTGGATGATATCCTGAAGGTGAGATTGTAATCTTGACGCTAATATACGTGTAAAAAATGTTAAGTCTACATTTAGTAGGGAGATAGGTCGATAGTTCATACAATGAGCATGGTCCTTACCTTCCTTGGGAATCACAGTAATGTGTGCCTTTAGGGTGTCTATTGGTATAGGCCGTTCTTCCAAAATAGAATGAAATGCCTTAATAAATCTAGGAGCTAAACCTGAAGCAAATGCCCTGTAGTATGCAGTTGTATAACCATCTGGGCCTGGGGCTTTATGAGGTTTAAGCATGTTAATCGCCCTCATATATTCCTCTGACGAAATTTGAGCGTTCGATAATTCAGCGGCATCTTCAGATATTGATGGTAGCCCTGACGAAGAGATATATTCCCAAACTAATTGTCACTTTTGAGCCATCTGCTCAGTGAATAGATTTGTCGGTAGATTATATAAGGATACATAGTACTCTCGAAAAACTTCTGCAATTTCCCTGGATATATATTTACGCTTCCCACTGTCAGAATCGATAAATGGAACATAGTTTCTCCGGGAAATTTCCCTAAGTGAATGGGCCAATAGTTTACCTGATTTGTTCCTATGTACATATTGCATATGTCTGGCTTTTAATAAAAATATTTTAGTTTCATGTCCAAGAAGAGATGCCAATTTGTTCTCGTTCCACCCTAAGGTCCACTGCTACCGAGCGAGAAAGTGATTTTTTATGTTTGGATTCTAAATTGGCCACCAGATTCAATTAAGTTTGGAGAACCCCTTGCTTATTTTTCTGCATTTCAGTCGCCTTTTGAATCAGCAGACCCCGCATAACACACTTATGTGTTTCCCATAATGTAAATGGAGAGATATCCTCTGTATCGTTATCACAAAAAATTCTGGCCAATGCCTCAGATAGATCATTACGTAATGGACCTTCTTGTATCAAAGATTCATTCAGCTTCCACGGTCTAGTTGCATACTTATCAAGCTGTAGATCTATAACAGCTGGAGAATAATCCGATACAGTCTGAAAACCAATTGAAGAGCTCACTACCACTGGTAGTAGGGACTGAGATACCATTATATAATCAATCCAAAAATAACTGTCATGTGGTGCCGAATAAAAAGTATAATCTCGATCACTGGGTTGTTGTATCGGCCAAATATCTACCAACCGGACAGTTTGGAGGGCTTTCTTAACATGTCTGGGATATGAATAAGACAGATGTGAGGCGGACTTTGAAATGTCCAGCAGTGGATCAAGAGCCACATTGAAGTCTCCTCCCAATATCACCCCTCCTTCCATAAACTCCTGTAGGATGTTAAGAATTCCATCCAAACAGCTCAGTTGTGCCCGGTTAGGCAGAAATATAGAAGCTAAGGTAATACGACGTCCGGCCAGATCTCCCTTAAGGAACAGATAGTGCCCATCAGAATCACACCTCTGATCCACCAGAGACCATGGAACTGTCCCTGAAAGCAGGATACTTACCCCTCTTGTCTTAGAGTCTGCAGCTGTACTATGAAATACAAATGGATAAAGGTCATTCTGTAATTTTGCGTTTCTTGTATAAATGCAACTTGTGTCCGCATGCACGAAAGTTCACGTAGAGCCGTTGTACGCTTCTCTGGTATATTCAACCCATTGACATTTAAAGATAGGCACTGTATGTTCGTCATAATAAATACAAGTCTAAAAACCTGTGCACCAGCAGAAAGAAGAGAAAAAAAAACTAAAGATGGCTCTCTATTGAGCCTGCTCACCCCTGCGTTCCCTTCCTCAATAATTCCAAGAAGGGAAGGCACTGGGAGGCAAAAACCTATGTGGGGAGAAATAGAGATGCGACAGCAGGGATGAAGAGTCACTTAGACCATAACTATCAGAGATATCGATCATATACATAAACAGCTGAAAAGAAAAAAAAATGTCTAAATGGGATGGGGAGTGGCCAGGGATATATATTTACTTCATATATCAAAGGAAAAAACCCCCAGAGGAACACGAAGGGGGGATAGCCCTGAAAAATATTTAAATTTTTTTTTTTTTTATGTAAAGTAGATAAATAATGTCTCTATATGTCTCTATACAATAAAATTAGGCCTAACTAAGATAGCCCGTTGCCTGAGACTATACAGAGAAAATCTATCCAGTTGAAATCCCCCCCCCCCCTTCAACATATATTGGATATCTAGATTTCCAGACTCCTGTTGAGAATATTAATTTACCACATTTTGGTCTCCAGGCAGCCTAATTTTTATGAATATTTATATGCAATTCTCATATACCAACTCAGTCTCGTACCACCGAGCTTCTACTGTACCTGCATATATGTGCATCTATATATACACAAGCTGCATACATACTTATATCGCCTATACAGCAAAATAATGGATGCGCCTCCTTTTCAGGATTCTTAAACACACGCCGGAGTCAGGAATCAGTCCCTGTAGCTTTGTTCTTGTATTTTATTAGGGGAGTTGAACTTGGATAGGGGATAGGGTTATTATGGAATTCCCACTTGATCAACAAGGAATTCTTCAGGGACACAACTATATACATTCAGTATATACACTTCTATTCTTCTACCTCCAGCACAATCTTGCTTGTGCAACTACATCTCCCTGGACCAGCTAGCGCTGAAAAGATGATTCAACCTAGACCCAGTTATATCTGTAGCAGATGCCATTTGCAGGCAGGGATCGTGGGCCACTTTAGTAGTGTATCAGAAAATAAGTCCCAGTGCTTAGCTGTTTTATTCCTGTGGCTACTGCTCCCAGTACCATCTCTTCAGGCACTGTCAGCCTGCCTGGCTGCACCTGCCTCTTTCACTAGCCCTCCTGGCTAAAACTCCACAGTCCTCCCAGAATGCAAAACATATAGACTCTGCCTCTATTTACATATCCACGGCTATTTATATATTAATGTTGTCGCTATTTACATATCAATGCAGGTTATTTACATGTAAACACAGGGTCTGCAGGTGAGTCATCTGTACATGGCAATAGGGCAGAGCTGGGCAGCATTAGTAACAGGACTTCACACTGACATATCGGGACACAGAACGGGACTAAAACTTCTAAGGGACAAGGAAAATTGGGATAGTTGGCAAGTATGAGGCAGTATGGGGCCCAGGGCAGCTTCCCTTTCTGTCCTGCCTAAACCACTTAAGCCCCAGACCATTATGCAGCTAAAGGACCAGGCCCCTTTTTGCGATTCGGCACTGCGTCGCTTTAACTGTCAATTGCGCGGTCGTGCGACGTGGCTCCCAAACAAAATTGACGTCCTTTTTTTCCCACAAATAGAGCTTTCTTTTGGTGGTATTTGATCACCTCTGCGGTTTTTATTTTTTGATCTAAAAACCAAAACAGAGAAACAATTTTGAAAAAATTTTTTTTTTTTTTACTTTTTGCTATAATAAATCCCCCAAAAATATATATACATTTTTTTTTTACCTCAGTTTGGGCCAATACGTATTCTTCTACATATTTTTGTTAAAAAATCCCAATAAACGTTTATTAATTGGTTTGCGCAAAAGTTATAGTGTCTACAAAATAGGGGATAGTTTTATGGCATTTTTATTAATATTGTTTTTTTTACTACTAATGGCGGCGATCTGCGATTTTTATCGTGACTGCGACATTATGGCGGACACATCAGACACTTTTGACACATTTTTGGGACCATTGTCATTTTTACAGCGAACAGTGCTATAAAAATGCACTGCTTACTGTGAAAATGCCAATGGCAGTGAAGGGGTTAACCTGTAGGGGGTGCTTTAGGGGTTAAGTGTGTCTTAATGTGTGTTTCTTACTGTAAGGGGGCGTGGCTGAACATGTGACGTCACTGATCATCGTTCCCTATGACAGGGAACAGACGATCAGTGACAAGCCACAGAGAACAACGGGGAAAGGTTTGTTTACACTCACCTCTCCCTATTCTTCAGCTCCTGTGACCCGATTGCGGGACACTGGCGGCGATCCGGTCAGGGAGCTTCGGACCGGGTTGCGAGTGTGCCACTCACGACCCACGGCTGGGTTCTTAAAGGAGTTCTCTAAGCTAAAACTTTTAACCCCCGCTGTGCCCGTGCTGTAAAACTATACAAAATAAACTTTCACTTACCTGCCTACGATCCCCCGTTGTTCCGATATCGCCGTCCCGTTCTCCGGTCCCGGTCTCTTCCACTTCCTGCGGGTCGGTGACTCACAGTGCGCTCAGCCTATCAGCGGGCGCGACGGGACATTGCTGCGGCCGCTGATAGGCTGAGCGCACTGTGAGTCACCGTCACTAGCATTTATGAATTCAGGGTATGTGTTCTGTTCCAATGCATTGACATAACTTCTTAGACCCAGTCTGTCCAGATAGTATGATTCACTTGCTGACTTGGCACCATCCTCAGGCAGCTTTACTTTTCAACGTGTCACAGACATTGAATCCAAAGCAATTTTACTTCAGCTAATTGCAATACAGAGGAAGGGTTTCCAGTCTTTTGAATCACAAGAAGACAATTATGCCGCGTACAGACGGTCGTTTTTTGTGATGAAAAAAAACGACGTTTTTGAAAACGTCATTTAAAATGACCGTGTGTGGGGAAAACGTTGTTTTATGTCTTCTGAAAAACGACAAAAAAAAATTCGAACATGCTCGAATTTTTTGTGTCGTTTTTCAAAACGTCGTTTTTTGTGTCAATGAAAATGATAGTGTGTGGGCAAAACGACGTTTCAAAACATTGTTTTTAAACCCACGCATGCTCAGAAGCAAGTTATGAAGCTAGCTTCAATGGAAAAGAGCGCTGAACGTAACCGCGCTTTGCTAGAGCATTTTGAAAAAACGATGGTGTGTAGGCAACGTCGTTTTTGAAAATGAAGTTTCAAAAACGTTGTTTTATTTCATGATTCAAAACGTCGTTTTTTTTTCATCACAAAAAACGTCCGTCTGTACGCGGCATAAGCCCCCATGCCTTGTCTTCGTGAATAATTAAGGGCTTGTTCATACTTGACTAAATTTCTAATGCTTAATAAATGCTCCTATAGCGTTAGTATGGGCGTTAGACTTGCGTCACTGAGCTTTAGGATGGGCGTTAAGCTTTCATCAATGAGCTTTAGTATGGGCGTTAAGCTTTCGTCATTGAGCTTTAGTATGGGTGTTAAGCTTTCGTCAATGAGCTTTAGTATGGCCGTTAAGCTTTCGTCAATGAGCTTTAGTATGGGTGTTAAGCTTTCGTCAATGAGCTTTAGTATGGGCGTTAAGCTTTCGTCAATGAGCTTTAGTATGGGCGTTAAGCTTTCATCAATGAGCTTTAGTATGGGCGTTAAGCTTTCGTCAATGAGCTTTAGTATGGGTGTTAAGCTTTCGTCAATGAGCTTTAGTATGGGCGTTAAGCTTTCGTCAATGAGCTTTAGTATGGGCGTTAAGCTTTCGTCAATGAGCTTTAGTATGGGCGTTAAGCTTTCGTCAATGAGCTTTAGTATGGGCGTTAAGCTTTTGTCAATGAGCTTTAGTATGGGCGTTAAGCTTTCGTCAATGAGCTTGAGTATGGGCGTTAAGCTTTCGTCAATGAGCTTTAGTATGGGCGTTAAGCTTTCGTCAATGAGTTTTAGTATGGGCGTTAAGCTTTCGTCAATGAGCTTTAGTATGGGCGTTAAGCTTTCGTCAATGAGCTTTAGTATGGGCGTTAAGCTTTCGTCAATGAGCTTTAGTATGGGTGTTACAACTAGAAGTAGTTATCTCCCTTTAGACACAGTGGGGTTATTTACTAAAACTGGGGCATGCGAAATCTGGTGGAGCTCTGCATACAAACCAATCAGCTTCCAGGTTTTACTGCCGAAGATTAACTGAACAAGCTGAAGTTGATTGGCTACCATGCACAGCTGCACCAGGGTGTTCATCCGCTGACACCCGCAATCTCATAGGGATCAATGTATGTCCCTTTTTCATCCGTATACGGATGGATGAAAAAGCGGACATACGGTCCGCCCATGTGAAAGAGCCCTAAGGGGGAGAAGTCACTGCTCTGTGTTTAAATCAAGACATTTTTATAACAAAATAGATAAGGCTACATATCAAAATATGTGAAATGGAGAATATAGCTCTCTACCAGTTGGCTATAAACAATAATATAAAATGTTCATGTTCTGTATTTCATATTTGCCTACTTTACAATAATTGTCAAATTGATATTGAGTTGGTGGGCGGCCATACCCTACACGGCAGGTTACATATGTTTGTACTTGTGTTTTATCTATAGTCAGTCATTGAAGTAATTGTACAGGTTTACATTCACAGACATTTAAAAAGAATGGGAATATTGGAAAGACAAACAATGGAAGATATCACTGTTGTTCTCCAACATACTCCAACATACGCTAGTTTTGTTCATACTAATCCTGCTATGAATAGACATCAGGGATGGAGTGAAAGAGCAACTCATTCTGAAAGTTCTCGTTGTGTGACAAAGAATAGCCCCCTATTGGGTTCCATAGGCTGATGTTACATGCCTTGCTGGCAGATAACAGGTCATTGAAACCTATATGTACAGAGCTAATTTAGCAGCAAAAGTAAGCAGCAGTTACTTTGACAAAAACAAATTTAATTACCTAAATATTTTGTACATTTTTAACCACTTGCCGACCACCTCCTGTACTTATATGTAGGCAGAATGGCACGGCTGCACAAAGCAACGTACCTGTACGTTGCTTCGAATTTTGCGCGACGTGCGGGCCCCTGCCGCAAGCTCTGTGACCGTGCCCATGTGACCCGCTGACGTGGTGTCCGCCGGTGTCCTGCGATCGTGTCACGGAGCTGCAGAACAGGGGGATGCCTGTGTAAACAAGGCATTTCCCTGTTCTGCCCTGTGACAGGACACTGATCTTCTGCTCCCTGTCATTTACACAGTAATCAATGCATTTTTGAAGCACTGATCGCTGTATAAATAACAATGGTCCCAAAATGGCATCAAAAGTGTCCAATGGGTTGGCCATAATGTTGCAGTCACGATAAAAATCACAGATCGCCGCCATTACTAGGGGAAAAAAATGTATAATGAAAATGTTATAAAACTATCCCCTATTTTGTAGATGCTATTTATTTA
This sequence comes from Rana temporaria, assembly GCF_905171775.1. Lineage (NCBI taxonomy): Eukaryota > Metazoa > Chordata > Amphibia > Anura > Ranidae > Rana > Rana temporaria. The sequence goes on from NC_053493.1 coordinate 355,122,425, forward strand.
TATTGTAAATCAGTGGTTCTCAACCTGGGGGGGGTCAAATGATGATTTGCCAGGGTTCACCGAATCCTGGGCTGTTCCTGAAGCCCACACCGCTCTCCCAGTCTTACGCCAGCTCTGCCACTCATCTCCCCCCCCCCCCCGACCACCACCAAGGAGTAAGGAATAAAAATAGAGAATACAAGGAAGGGAGAGGTAAAGAGGGGGAGGAACTAAGAAAAAGAGAGAGAGAGAGATTAAGAGAAAGAACAAGAAAGAGTTCTAGAGAGAGAGATGGGGAAAAAAACAAGAAATTAGAATAGAGAGAGATAAAAGGAGAACAAAGGGAAAGAGTGGTACACCCTTAAATGTACCATAAGGGGTTTTAATACTGTGAGTGGAAGGGACTCAGGGAGCGCTAAATGTTTGTGGGTTAGGGGCGCAAATTACTTGTCTTGCCTTGGGTGCTGACAACCCATGCTACGAAAATAATTTTACTGTAAGGGTCCTTTCACACGTGCGGACCATTTTTTAGATCAGTTTTTTATCATCAGTTGATCCGTTTTTTCATCCGTTTTTCATCCGTTTTACATCCGTTTTTCATCAGTTGTCATCTGTTTTTCATCAGTTTTCATCCGTTTTTCATCCGTTTTTTTTGGTAGAACTTTATTTTTATTACATATTTTGATGAAAAACGGATGTTAGCGGATCGGATGTTAAACGGATCGTCCGCTAACATCTGTTTTTCGTCCGTTCGTTTTTTTTGACGGAAGAAAAATAGGGTTTTCTTCCGTTCAAAAAAACGGAGCTTAACGGAGACGGATGTTAACGGACGTTAGCGGATGCTCACCCGCTAACGTACGCTATCCCATTGGAAAGCATTGCAGTCCGTAAACGGACGTATGAAAAAACTGACGAACGGTCCGCACGTGTGAAAGGACCCTTAGGGGTCCCCACAACTTGGGAAATTTTATCAAGGGGTCACGGCACTAGAAAGGTTGAGAGCCACTGCTGTAAATCATATGAAAACTATGTCATAAACGAAGGGCCCATTACTGCCACACAAATGGCTTTACATGTAATGGTGAAATGTGTTTATTTTGAATGGCACCCCAATGCACCTTGCTGATGGGCATGTGGTGCAGTGCAATACGCAGTATCCTGACAAAAAGGTGAAGAGATGACATTACCACCTCTACCTTGTCCAATCAGGGAACACTTTGTATGCCTTGTAAAAAAATACAAAGCGTTCTGTGAATGGTGGTCTTGCCAAACTTGAGTAGCTTGCAGTCTGCTTAAAAAAAAAAAAAAATCGAATGAAAGTAGAAATGTTTAAAAAGCTATTTGTGGGTATGCTGTGGGAATGGGAACACATGAACGTGTAGGGGAAGTACACTTATTGATAATATTCTGTAGGTACTCCATAGTGAATCATGTTATAATCAGCTCATTGCCAGTTATGATCATCACGAGATACTTCTGTACGTGTGCTGAACAACGCGGCCTATTAGTGATGTAAAAATAGCTCTAATAGCAGATCAGTCATGTTCTGCTTCATTAGCTCTTTGAAGCTTTAATCTTCGCTATCATTTTTAGAGCAGTTGTGACCTGTGATCCATCTGGGTGCAGTGACACGGTGACACGGTGACAGCGCTGTCAGGAAGGACGACGTCTTGGGAGCAGCAGCTGCACTTTGCCATTCCAAACACGGGGAAGGGGAATGTGGTAAACAGATGTAGGAGAACGTCTCATCTTATAAAGCAATGTCACAACAAACATGGTGTTGTCACTGCTGTTGGCGGTGACATTCCCCTGACTGAGTCCTTTCCATGTAATACATACGCTTGTTTTATCAATGGGGACTCGTCTTTGTTATTAGATGTATAAACAGGAGGCCCAGGTCCTGTGTGACGCACATACCTTCCCCCGGGCCTTCTGATTTACAGTTGGCAATGAGCTCATTAGTCAATCTCTCCTGGGACTTTGCCTTGCCGATGCTGATGTTCGCTTACTAATATTGTGCTACTTCCTGCAGCTAATTAACTCTTTTGATTAGGCAAAGACAACATGAGACATTTTAATGGCAGGTAAAGATGATAAAATAGGAGAGCTCAAAGTACTAGATGATTGACTAATGAAATAAGGGCAAACTCTTGCAATTGAAGGACACGATATCTAGACTAGACACTCCTCTAAATGAGGAAGGCAAATAAAATGTAACACAAGAATAACATAAATGTTACTTTGCCACCATGTAACATATTCAAAGAGTATCTAATTCCAGAAGCAAAAAAATTTCCCGGCGTGCATTGCTCCCACTGACGTCGCTAGGACGTCAGTGGTTTCGACGCTTACGTAAACGACGTCCGTCCGTATTCGAGAACGACTTACGCAAACGACGTTAAAAAATTCAAATTCGACGCGGGAACGCCGGCTATACTTAACATTGGCTGCGCCTGATAAAAGCAGGGGTAAGTATACGACGGGTACGCCGCTACGGAAACGTCGTAAGAAGACTGCGTCGGGTCCGTGTACGTTCGTGAATTTGCGTATCTAGCTGATTTACATATTATTTATCATTTTTAAATTGAAAAAAAGATCCGACAGTGTAACACAGTGTAACATTGTCAGATCTTAGCCCTATCTATGCGTATCTGATTCTATGAATCAGGCGCATAGATAGGACCAGTGTAAGTCAGAGATACGATGGTGTATCTGTAGATACACCGTCGTATCTCTTTGTGAATCTGGCCCTTGGTGTTTACAAGTTAAAAACAGTTTTGTTTGCTAGAAAATTACTTAGAACCCCCAAACATTATATATATTTTTTCTAACACCCTAGAGAATAAAATGGCGGTTGTTGCAATACTTTTTGTCACACCGTATTTGCGCAGCGGTCTTACAAGCCCACTTTATTTTGAAAAAAAAAATCACTTTTTTTAATTAAAAAATAATAGCTGGATTCAGAGACGCCACCGCAACTTTAAGGCGGCGTAGCGTATCGTATTTACACTACGCCGCCTTAAGTCAGAGAGGCAAGTACTGTATTCACAAAGTACTTGCCTCCTAACTTACGGCGGCGTATCGTAAATGGGGCCGGCGTAAGTGCGCCTAATTCAAATTAGGATGAGGGGGCGTGTTTTATGTTAATAGGGGGTGACCTGACGTGATTGACGTTTTTTACGAACGGCGCATGCGCCGTCCGTGTACATATCCCAGTGTGCATTGCTCCAAAGTATGCCACAAGGACGTAAATTACGTCCAGCCCTATTCACGGATGACTTACACAAACTACGTAAAAGTTTCAAATTTCGACGCGGGAACGACGGCCATACTTAACATTGACTAGTCCAGCTATTTGATGGAATAACTTTACGCCTGAAAACGTCTTACGTAAACGGTGTATCTTTACTGCGACGGCCGCACATACGTTCGTGAATAGGCGTATCTAGTCATTTACATATTCTACGCCGAACTCAACGGAAGCGCCACCTAGCGGCCAGCCTAAATATTGCACCCTAAGATACGACGGCGCAGGCTGTCGTATCTTAGCTAGGTTTAAAGCGGGGGGTTCACCCAAATTTTTTTGTTTAACATTAGATTGAGGCTAATTGTGCCGAAGCACAATCGGGTGTTTTTTTTTAAATCAATGCAGTACATACCTTTTTAGAGATAGATGTTCTCCGCGGCTTCAGGGTATGATCTTCGGGACTGGGCGTTCCTATTTGATTGACAGCCTTCCGACCGTCGCATACAGCGCGTCACGAGTTGCCGAAAGAAGCCGAACGTCGGTGCGACTCTATACGGCGCCTGCGTACCGAAGTTCGGCTACTTTCGGCAACTCGTGACGCGCTGTATGTGGCGGTCGGAAGAGCTGTCAATCAAATAGGAACGCCCAGTCCCGCAGCCCATACCCGGAAGCGGCGTAGAACTTCTATCTCTAAAAAAGTATGTACTGCATTGATTTAAAAAAAAAAAACGCCCGATTGTGCTTCCCACAATTAGCCTCATTCCAATGTTAAAAATTAGTTTTTCGGGTGAACCCCCGCTTTAAGTGTATCTCAGTTTGAGAATACACTTAAACTTAGGACGGCGCAGATTCCGAGTTAGGTCGGCGTATCTACTGATACGCCGGCCTAACTCTCTCTGAATCCAGCTATAAGACAACAGTAGAGATATTTTTTTAAATATATTGTGAAAGATAATGTTACGCCGAGTAAATTGATACCCAACATGTCACGCTTCAAAGTTGCGCCCGCTCGTGGCAACAAACTTTTAATTTGAAAAAAAACCCCATAGGCGAAGTTTAAAAAATTCTACAGGTTGCATGTTTTGAATTACAGAGGAGGTCTAGGGCTAGAATTATTGCTCTCACTATAAAGATCGCGGCGATATCTCACATGTGCTGCTCATGTATGCGTTCGCTTCTGCATATGAGCTCGTCGGGAAGTGGCGCACATAATTTTTTATTTCTTATTTATTTTACTTACCAGTGATTTTTTTTTATTTTGATACCATTTAAAAAACTAAATAAAATATGGATCACTTTTATTTCTATTACAAGGAATGTAAACATCCCTTGTAATAGAAAAAAAGCATGACAGGTCCTCCTTAATATGAGATCTGGGGTCAAAAAGACCTCAGATCCCATATTTAGACTAAAATGCAAAAAACAATTATTTTTCTATGTACTTTAAAAAATAAATATGTTCCTTTTTAAGAGAATTGGGCGGAAAAGACATGTTGACGTCACTTCCGCCCTGCAATGATATGGAATGTGGGTGGGGGCCATCTTCCCCTCACTCGTGTCCATACTCAGCCAGGGACAGCCTCCGATCGCCTCTGCCACTGCCGATGGCTCCGGTAAGTGCCGGAGGGTACAGGAAAGCAGTGGGAGGAGGGGGGGGCTTCCTCTCCCGCCGCTGATAAAAGTGATCTTGCGGAGTATCCACCACAGAGACCACTTTTATCTGAAAGCGGACCACCCATTCTTGAAGAGGGTAACAAGGTTATGGTAGCTAGCTGCTACCATAACAACGGTATTCCTCTTCAAAGTAGCAACGTATTCCTGCGGCGGGCGGCAAGTGGTTAATGTGTTCCTAAACCCAGGACCCTGCATTCACTATATCTGGTCTCCCACAGTACACAGAACATAGAAATGCAATAGTTTTAGTAAATATAAACTGCTAAATACCTTTTCTCATCAGCAGTATATAGCAGCCTTGTAAATTATTGTTCCTGGTTAAAGCTTGTAGGAAGAGTTTTCATTCTACTCTGACTGTTCTATGAAGCTGCAGGACCCCTGACCCTCTGTCTGGACAGTGCTGATCACATGACCCGCCCAGGGGAAAAAAAATCTCTAGCAATACACACCAAACTGAGCATGTGCAGAGTGCTTCCAAGGCTCTGTACTTTCAGGAAATGGATTGGGGACAGTAGAAGAAGGCGAAGGATCAGAGAAGACAGAATCAAACAGCCTTTTTACACAATGCAGAGGATTAAAGTGATTTTTTTTCTTTTTTTCTTTTTTTCTATAAAAACAAAAACAAACATGTTATACTTACCTGCTCTGTTGCACTGGTCCAAATCATTTGGTGGAAGGGGGGGGGGGTATTATGGTGTGGGGTTGCTTTTCAGGGGTTGGGCTTGGCCCCTTAGTTCCAGTGAAGGGAACTCTAAAAGTGATTGTAAAGTCTAATTTATTTATTTATTTTCTGTTAAAAATAACAAACATGTTATACTTACCTGCTCTGCGAAATGGTTTTGCACAAAGCAGCCCCGATCCTCCTCTTCTTAGTTCCCTCTTCTTTGCTCCTGGCTCCTCCCTCTTGTTTCCATTAAGACATTGAGCTTCAGTTTGTCCCTGCCACTCTCTCTCCTGATTGGCTAACAGACTTTGATTAACAGAAGCGAGAGCCAATGGCACCGCTGCTGTGTCTCAGCCAATCATGAAGGAGAGTCCAGGATGGCTGAGACACTTGTGGACATGGCTGGACAGAGATGGGGCTCTGGTAAGTATTAGGGGGGCTGCTGCACACAGAAGAAGGCTTTTAATCCTATAGCATAGAATGCATTAAGATTAAAAAATTCTAATTTTACAACCCCTTTAAACTGTTACTAAACCCAGGACCCTGCATTTACTATATCTGGTCTCCCACGGTATACAGAACATGCAAATGCAATAGTATTAGTAAATATAAACTAAATGCTAAATATCTTTTCTCATCAGCAGTATATAGCAGTCTTGTGACTTCTATCAGTGTATGGTTAAAGCTTGTAGAAGGAGTTTCCATTCTACTCTGTCCTATGAGGCTGCAGGACGCCTGACCCTCTGTCTGGACAGTGCTGATTGGCCCTGTGCAGATTACATGCACTCTCCCAAGAAAATAATTAACTCGCTAGCAATCCACACAAAACTGAGCATGTGCAAAGTGCCTCCAAGGCTCTGTACTATCAGGAGATGGATTGGGGACAGTAGAAAAAGGCGAGGATTAGAGTAGAAAGGATCAAACAGCCTTTTTACACAATGCAGAGGATTAAGCCCTTAGGTTCTACAGTGAGTATAACAAGCATGCTTTACTGCATATACAGAATGATTTTACTGTTGTGGGTTTGGTAACACTTTAAATGTGCTGACTGCATTAGCTTTCTTTTTTTTAAGTGAAAGTAAAGGCAAAAGACTAAACCTAAACCTACTCCCACCTACATTCTAAGCCTAATCTATCTAGCCCTGTAAATAATAAATTGCTCTACTTACCTATTCTGAGGCCTCTCCGGTCCACTCTCCAGCAGCACCCCTGTGTGCAGGAGAACGGAAACCCCATAGCTTACTATGGGGTTCCGTTGTCGGCTGTCTCTCCTGCACACTGAAGCCACTTCGGACAGTTCAGCCTGGGACTGGATCAGAGCAGCAACAGAATGGGTAAGTATCATAGGTGTGCGCAGCCTATTGCATTAGGGTGTGCATCCCAAATCTCAAACACACATGAATGCCACCTGCTGTCACAGAAAGGAGGCTCTGGTGGTGGGAGACAGTTGATTGGAAGCATATCATGTTACGCCCTAAATATGGGTGTAATGTGTTCCTACCAATAAACCTAGCCTGTAATATAATGGGGGCATTTACTCTGGCCACTGGTACCCCCAACCACCCACCTGGTGCCACCCCTGGATAATGCTAATGCACATGGGGTGATTAGGGTGTGCCTAGGCACATCTGGCACACCCTGTGCGCACGCCTATGGTAAGTATAGTGATTTTTTTCTTCACAAGGCTAAATAGATTAGGTTTAGAATGTGGCTGAGAGTTGGTCTAGAGTTGGTTAGTTTTTGACTTTACTTCCACTTTAATAATTTTTCCTTTTATTTTCACCTGGTTGATTCAGCCAGTAACATTTGCCCTGTCTTAGGGTGTCTCCACTCTGGATTGAGGAGCAATGGAGACACCTTTGGAAAGCAGCAATGTCAGCTTGTGCAGAGGGTAGCGTTAGATGCAGGGCTCAAGTCCTGCGGGAACGCGTGGGAACGGGGTTCCTGCACTTTTTTCACAGCAGGAACTCAGTTCCCTTTGCAGGACTAGAGCAGCCGAGAGCAGCCGAGCCCCCCGAGCCAATCCTTCACTAAGCGGCGATGCCCAGCTCCTTTATGTTACTGGCCGCTTCCTGTATATGGATTCAACGGGTAGTATGCGGGTATTCCGTCACTTCCTCGATGCCGCAATGTCTTCTGGGAGCTTTTGTCATTGTTCACAGGAGACATTGCGGAGGTCTGCCGCGAGTTATCGCGGGATTTAGAAGGAGCTTCTTTTTTTAGGTGTCAGGTGCCACCTTTACATGTTCCATCACGTTCATTCCATTGCATTCTTTTTGATATACGGTAAGCCGAATTATTATTACAGCAGGGGGAGAAGGGGTTCCTTTTAATGGACAGACCAAGTGTGTAGACCCAGAGACCTGTCTCAGTAACTGTCATGTGGTTTAATTAAAGCTTCTCTGACAGTGCACAATAGCATCCCAAAACAAAACTGATGTGTAAGTAAAACTTTTTCTGTGTATACTACATAGCGCTACAATACATACCAGTGAGAAGGTGCAATGTCTCCCCCTAGTGGTGCATACATTCTAACACACTTTTTTTCAGATGTAAACTGAATTTCACAATATGATACATATTATTATTCAGGATTTATATTGTGCCAACAGTTTGCGCAGCGCTTTACAACATGAGGGCAGACAGTACAGTTACAATACAATTCAATACAGGAGGGATCAGAAGGCCCTGCTTGTTAGAGCTTACAATTTAGAAACATATTGCATTAAATCCCCATTATTTTACCTTTCACATATACAGTATGAAATTATAACAGTACATCTACAAGGTAAGTACAAAATCATAGAAAACAAATAATAAATTAATACAGTAGCTTTTGCTGATGGTCATACCAGTCTAATGTAAACATTGAGCTTGCAGTGATTAACTTATTAACTTTTCTTTCTGATACTCTTATTTGATTTGTAATAATGTGACCTCGCACACTCCACATTCTACATATTTACTTAAAGTGGTTGTACACCCTTTACAACCACTTTTACCTGCAGGTAAGCCTATATTAAGGCTCACCTGTAGGTGCTGGAAATATCTCCTAAACCTCCACGGTTTAGGAGACATTTACAATAAAGCCGTGCGCCAATGTCTACCGTGCATGCGCACTTTAGTAAGGGCAGATCGTGCCGTTTCTAAGGGGGCCATCCTGTGACTGGCGGTTCCCGCACGCATGCGTGAGAGTGACGTCACGCGACTCCGGACAGTCACAGAGCCGGAGTTCGCGGCCCCCGGAAGGAAGAGGGGTGAAGATGGAAGCTCGCTTATAGTGGGGACAACGGTGACATTGCAGGCTTCGGTTTCAGGTAAGTCACACATAATGGGCTGCTACGCGATGCATTGTAGCCCATTATGCTTTACCTTTGCAGGGAAATAAAGAGGAAGTAAAACACATCAGGGTTTACTTCCACTTTAAAGCTCTCTCAAACAAACTCACAGTGATGCCCTGTACACACGATCGGTTCGTCTGATGAAAACGGTCCGATGGACCGTTTTCATCGGACGAACCGATCGTGTGTGGGCCCCATCGTTTTTTTCCCATCTGTGAAAAAACGTAGAACCTGTTTTTAAATTATCTGATGGTTAAAAAAACGTTAGAAAAAAACGATCGTCTGTGGGCAAGTCCATCGGTTAAAAATCCACGCATGCTCAGAATCAAGTAGACGCATGCTCGGAAGCATTGAACTTCCTTTTTCTCAGCACGTCGTAGTGTTTTACGTCACCACGTCTGACACAAACAGATTTTTAATTGATGGTGTGTAGGCAAGACTGATGAAAGTCAGCTTCATCAGATATCTGATGAAAAAATCCATCGGTCCATTTTCATCAGACGAACCGATCATGTGTACAGGGCATAAGTCCTGGTGCTTGACCAAAGTCTTGTAATAAATAATACTGTGGCACATTATTTAACTAGTTTAAAAAAAAGTTCTTATTTAATGTCTTATTCGAACCTAATCATCCTTAATTAACCCCCCCCCCCCCCTTATTTTCTATGCAAATATATAATTTTTTTTTTATAAAAAAACATTACAAACAAACTTTATTTTTTTGTTTTGTGAAAAAACAAAACAAAAAAACACTTTATTTAATTTAAAAACTCACTTTCAATACTTTGTATCAGAAGTGATATTTTAGTGTCCATTATAAACAGGAACTTTAATAGAATAAAAATGTATACCTTTTAATCTGCTAGTTAGGAAACATTGATCAGAGTAGAGAAAAAGTTATTTTTTTTTACTTTCATTGTCTATAGATTGCTTGGAAAATAAGTGATACAAAAATCAAAATTTTGATTAAAAAAATCATGTTATACTTACCTCCTTTGTGCAGTGGTTTTGCACAGAGCAGTCCGGATCCTCCTCTTCTCGGCTCCTGGCCCTTCCCTCCTGTTGAGTGTCCCCACAGCAAGCAGCTTGCTATGGGGGCACCCAAGCTGAACTGCAGCTCCATGTGTCCACTCAGACACAGAGCCACATCCGGCCCCCTCTCTCTTCTCTATGGCTCACTGACTTTGACAGCAGCCGGAGCCAATGGCACTTTGCTGCCATCTCAGCCAATAAGGAGGGAGAGTCCCTGACAGCGAGTCTCTCTTGCAACATCGCTGGATCGAGAGGGCTCATGTAAGTATTAAGGGGGCTGAGGGGGGCTGCTGCACACAGAAGTTTTTTTTTATCTCAACGGGATTCTTGCATACACACTGTCAAGCCAAAATCTCGTCGTTCTCAAATGCGGTGACGTACAACACGTACGACGGCACTATGATAGGGAAGTTCGATTCCACTGGCGCCACCCTTGGGGCTGCTTTTAGGAAACCGCGTGTTAGTAAAAGTTTGGTGAGAGACGATTAGCGCTTTTCAGTCTTTGTGCTTTAAGATCGTCTTCTGCGGTTCAGTTTGTGCTTGTGGGTTTGTATCTTGTCTTTCAGGGCATGTAGTCAGGTCGTATTTGTTTTACAGTACGTTCCTGTCCGCTCATTTCTGATTTTCAGGTCGTTCTTCATAGGACTTGTTGTTCTTCAGTGCGTTCTGTTTAGTTCGTTCTGATCAGACGTTCGTTTTCTAGCCATGTTGCAGGTACATTCTCGTCCTAGAGTTCGTGCTGTGCAGTCAGTTTGTGTTGGTCTTCTTGTTTTAGACCAAGACGAGTCCAAGAACAGGGTAAGGAGATGTTCATGGACCAAGAATTGGTTTCTCCAGAGGGACCAATTCCCTCACATGCCTCTGCTGCGGGAGATCCAGGAGAAAAATCCTGATGACTACAAGAATTTTCTTAGGATGTCTGACCCCGTTTTTCAGCATCTCTTGGCTTTGGTGTCTCCCTATTAGTGTTGAGCAGAATATGCCATATTCGATTTCGCGATATATCTCGAATATATATTCGAATATTCGAGATATATTCGCTAAATTCGAATATTCGTGATATTTTATCGAAATTAAATGATTGCGATTTTTCGCTATTGCGAATGCGAAAATAATTGCAAATTTTTAATAACTGCGGTAGGAGCACTGTGATTGGCTCACAATATTCTTGATATTTTGTCGAAATTTCGCAAAATGCAAATGCGATATTGATGGCGAAATTTTGACAACAGCGCTAGGAGCACTCTGATTGGCTCAGAATATTCGTGATATTTTATCGAAATTTCGCAAAATGCGAATGCGATATTTATTGCGCAATTTCGACAAATGCTGGAGGAGCGCTCTGATTGGCTCAGAATATTCGTGATATTTTATCGAAATATCGCAACATGCGAATGCGATATTTATTGCGCAATTTCGAGAAATGCTGTAGGAGCACTCTGATTGGCTCAGAACATTCGTTATATTTTATCGAAATATCGCAACATGCGAATGCGATATTTATTGCGCAATTTCGAGAAATGCTGTAGGAGCGCTCTGATTGGCTCACTCTGAAATCGAATATTCGAGATATTTTAGAGCAATTTCACAAAATGCGAATGCGAAATTGATTGCAGATATTTCGAAAACTGCTGTAGGAGCACTCTGAAATCGATTATTTATGATATTTTAGCCAAAAAATATTGCGATTGCGATTTTTCGATCGCGCATGCGCAATCGCGCGAACAACACGCGACCATTTCCTGGACCCTTGCCAGTTTCCAACTTTATGATCGCAACGCAATCGCAGAGCAAGATGGTTGGAAGTAATTTCACTGTATCTGAGGAAAAGATGCTGATTTGTGTAAGTATTTTGACCACTGTTATTTCATTATCTTCAACTGCATTTTAGTCTAGTTTAAAAGTTAGTATATATGATCAGATATTAGTATTTCACAAACAATGTGTCTCCTGCTTTTACAAAACTACAACTCCCAGCATGCCTGGACAGCTGCAGACACCCTGGTTGGTAAATGTGTATTTAGGCACTTTTCCTTGTTATTTAGCATAATGAATTTAAAAAATTTTTGGACATAGGACGTATGCGAACGTCCTGACTTCAGGGTCCTCAAGGCCCAAGGACGTTCGAATACATATTGCCCTTTAGATGTTGCAGAACTACAACTTCCAGCATGCCTGGAAATGCTGGCACTTCTAGTATTGTAAGTTCTGCAGGCCCACATTTTTCAGGCCTTTATGCACGGGTCTCTAAACTGTGGCACCCTAGATGCAGCAAAAGTAAAATTCTTAGCATGCACTGACAGACCGTGGCTGATGGGAGTAGTAGTTTTGCAACAGCTGGAGGTGGACTGGTCTTGAAACCCTGAGTTAGGTAACAAACCCGTAGTGTTTTGCAACCATTCTGCCTCCAGCTGTTTTTTTTCTGTTGAAAAGCCTGTGGCGTGCAAAACACAACCCAAAAACTCCACCCGGTGCAGGGAAAAATGTGCACACACCTAAAGAGTGACATCACAAAAAACTGCGACGGGTGCATACGTCAGTGGTCCTCCGAAAAGGTCCCGTCTCTGACCCCCCGGGGCGTTAGGCTCCTGACAGGGAAAAGAGTTACTGTGGTCCATACAGCCGAAGCCATATGGACCCATCTCGGTCCAAGCAGCCGAAGCCACAAGGACCCAACATCCTCGGAGGGACTGCCGAAACAGAACCCTCCTCGGTGAGGCTCCCCCGAAGGGAGACCCCATGAGAGCCGGTGAACCTAACCAGAAGGCCGAGTCTACCAACTCCCAAGACTTTCAGAGACCGGCCCGAGGACCAGCACCCTACTCGCCACACATAAAGTGCAAGCACCAAAACAAAAAGAGTGACAAACAAAACAGAACACGGGGAAAAATAATAAAAGAAAGTGGGGAAAAGGAAGATGGGAGAGTGAGGAAAGTGACCAATGTGAAATAATTCTGCCTCCAGCTGTTGCAAAACTAAAACTCCCTGCATGCAACTGGCTGCAATTACCCCCCCCCCTCTCCCCCAATGTGAATGTACAGGGTATATTCACATGGGCTGTGGCTTACAGTGTGCTTCTAGCTGAAGCAAATTCGGCGCTGCAGCTCAAACCCTCAGCGGAAAACTACTGTGAACCCCATGCCCCTCTGACTGTACCTTAAAAACACTACACCACACTAAATATAAATGAAAAAACAAAACATATACACATAATCCTACATAACCACCCTCACCTCCACATTAAAAGAAAACATCTTGTACGGCACTGTTTCCTAAACGGAGCCTACAGCTGTTGCAAAACAACTCCCCGTTATTACCGGACAGCCATTAACTGTCCAGGCATGCTGGGAGTTAAAGTATAATTGTTGTACAGCTGGTGACGGTGAGCTACATGGTGTATCAGAGCATGCTGGTAGTTGTAGTTGTTAAATAACATCAACTCCATTATTTATTCAAAATTAATTCATCAAAAAGTCAAAATAAACAAACATATTATTGTTCCTATATAAAGATAGGGATGAAAAAAATATTCTATTGTACAGGCCCATTATCAGTGTCCAAAAATAATTATAGCGGTCAGATGAATAGCAACGCATATCTCCCCTATACGTGTATCCTGTGTTGTTAATAATATATACATAATTATGCAAATGATAATGGCTGCTATATTTATGCAAAAAAGGTGGCGACCGAAATGGCAGGATATAAAATCTGTCATGTTACCCCTGTCATTGATTAATAAGGCGAGAATGCTTCCAATTGTTGAATACCATACATTTACGCCATATATCCATAAGGCTTTAAAAAAAAGTATTACAATATACTTTGTTCTTCATCTTGCAGAAGTTCCTGGAAACAGGGTACGACCAGCTCCGCAGGCAGCCAGAGAAAAAGGCTGTGGTCAGCGCCCTAATGACCGACTTCGGCGGCCAACACGATCACCTGGCAATAGTCAAGAAGTGGTCTGACCTGAAGAGGCGCCACATGGAACAGGTCAGACGTCTTGGGGATAGATATCATCCAGGTAAGTTATTGTTGACAGTTATGTTTTTTCTTTCCAAAGTGTATTTTGTGCGTGAACTCGAGAGAGAGGAGCCGGCCTGCAGGAGTTGGGAGGCCTCCCCCAGAGGCAATCTGCCACCTTTCTCCATGCCCCGGGTGGCAATGGCGGGTGTGAGGGGGTCCTCCCAACCCCACCTCGCATAGCACACCCACCGGGGGCGGGGCTGAGACCACCAAACTCAATTCACATGTAGCCGAGAGCGGGATCCGAACCCCTAGCTGCAGAGGTGAATCGCTTGTCAGCGCAGTGGCAATCGCGTTGAGCCACCGCAGCTCCTTTGGTGACAGTTATGTAAGGTCATATGTAATTCATGTAAGGTCAGATGTTGTTAACCAAGATGCCATGTTGTGCTAACATATATCACCACCAGCCAAGGTATTCATAGTACTGTTGAAAAAAGACATGGGACAGCAGACAGGAACACAGAAGTTATGTGGGAACATACTTTTCCCATTGCTTTGCATGGGACTTTAAACAAAAACCCCAACCCTCACCAATGTGGGTAGTTAAGGGATAAATTAAGGATCCTATACTTTAAGTGGACGTATAGGTAACATGTGACCAAGTGTTATTGAAATATCTACAGCTGTTATGAAGTAACATGTATTTCCCATAGAGTTGAATGGGACTTTAAAGAAAAACCCTGACCATGGCAAATGGGGGTGGGTAAGGGTTAAACCACCTATCCTATGTTTGTGGCTGACATATAAGTAACCTGTGTGCCAAGTTTCATGTAAATATCTTTAGCCGTTTGGACGTGATGCTGGAACATACATACATACATACATGCACACACACGTTGAGTTTTATATATATAGATTCCCACTAAATTCCTGTGTTAGGCGTGGGGTTGTTATAGTAATCCCGTGTGCTCCATCAGGCCCTTTTTTTAACATGAGATCGTCTGAACAAAACAAAGGAGACAAAAACAGCTCATTTTAACATGGTGGCAGCCCAGCTCACGCTCAGTCCCCTGTAGTGCCCACAAGACCCTTTAATATAACATTGTCCCATTGGTTAACTGTCTATATAAATCAATTTGTATTCATATACAATACAGCAGAGTACACAGAATTTGCATACGTCATTAGAAAACATTTTTATAATATATGAACATTGTGTTATTATAGGAGCTCCGCTACCAGTTGTGCGCGCCAAGCGCAGAAGGCGCCAGGCCGATGAGGAGGAGGAGGATGCGGCAGAGGAGGATGCGGCAGAGGAGGATGCGGCAGAGGAGGAGATGGATGAGGAGGAGCAGCCAGGGCCCTCCCACTCGCCAACCCCAGCTCCTGTTGAGGTGCAAGCTGAGGAGCTTCCCCCCCCCCACCCCAACTTCTCAAGGAGACGAGCAGGAGGAAGACAGCGGTCCTGTGAGCCTCGCTCAGGAAGGTAAATATGTGCACAATGATTAATAACATTTCAACAATAAAATGTAGATATAAAAATGGACAACATATAAAGCGCACCCGTCAGATTGTAGAACCATAATATGGTATTTATGATAGAAGTATACAGGTAGTGCAGAATTATTAGGCAAGTTGTATTTTTGAGGATTCATTTTATTATTGAACAACAACCATGTTCTCAATGAACCCCCAAAACTCATTAATATCAAAGCTGAATATTTTTGGAAGTAGTTTTTAGTTTGTTTTTAATGTTAGCTATTTTAGGGGGATATCTGTGTGTGCAGGTGACTACTATTACTGTGCAGAATTATTAGGCAACTTAACAAAAAAATAAATATATACCCATTTCAATGATTTATTTTTAACAGTGAAACCAATATAACATCTCAACATTCACAAATACACATTTCTGACATTCAAAAACAAAACAAAAACAAATCAGTGACCAATATAGCCACCTTTCTTTGCAAGGACACTCAAAAGCCTGACATCCATGGATTCTGTCAGTGTTTTGATCTGTTCACCATCAACATTGCGTGCAGCAGCAACCACAGCCTCCCAGACACTGTTCAGAGAGGTGTACTGTTTTCCCTCCTTGTAAATCTCACATTTGATGATGGACCACAGGTTCTCAATGGGGTTCAGATCAGGTGAACAAGGAGGCCATGTCATTAGTTTTTTTTATTTAATACCCTTTCTTGCCAGCCACGCTGTGGAGTACTTTGACACGTGTGATGGAGCATTGTCCTGCATGAAAATCATGTTTTTCTTGAAGGATGCAGACTTCTTCCTGTACCACTGCTTGAAGAAGGTCTCTTCCATAATCTGGCAGTAGAACTGGGAGTTGAGCTTGACTCCATCCTCAATCCGAAAAGGCCCCACAAGCTCATCTTTGATGATACCAGCCCAAACCAGTACTCCACCACCACCTTGCTGGCGTCTGAGTCGGACTGGAGCTCCCTGCCCTTTACCAATCCAGCCACGGGCTCTTCCATCTGGCCCATCAAGACTCACTCTCATTTCAGCAGTCCATAAAACCTTAGAAAAATCTTTCTTGAGATATTTATTGGCACAGTCTTGACGTTGCAGCTTGTGTGTCTTGTTCAGTGGTCGTCGTCTTTCAGCCTTTCTTACCTTGGCCATGTCTCTGGGTATTGCACACCTTGTGCTTTTGGGCACCCCAGTGATGTTGCAGCTCTGAAATATGGCCAATCTGGTGGCAAGTGGCATCTTGGCAGCTGCACGCTTAACTTTTCTCAGTTCATGGGCAGTTATTTTGCGCCTTTGTTTTTCCACACGCTTCTTTTGTTTGATGATCACGCTTCAGAAGCTTTGCAATTTTAAGAGTGCTGCATCCCTCTGCTAGATATCTCTCTATTTTGGACTTTTCAGAGTCTGTCAAGTCCTTCTTTTGGCCCATTTTGCCAAAGGAAAGGAAATTGACTAATAATTATGCACACCTGATATAGAGTGTTGATGTCATTAGACCACACACCTTCTCATTACAGAGATGTACATTACCTAATATGCCTAATCGGTAGTAGGCTTTCGAGCCTATACAGCTTGGAGTAAGACAACATGCATAAAGAGGATGATGTGGTCCAAATACTCATTTGCCTAATAATTCTGCACTCCCGGGATGTGTTAGACACATAACAAGTGTATACACATGATAATGATTGATTAATAAGCAAAAAAAATATTTTATTTATTTGGTAACGTTCTTTGAAATCCAAATGTTTTTTTATTATATCCTAACAGTATCAAGAAAGATGATGAGGCAGAACGCGCTCATAAAGAAAACCCACCAGAGGATCCTGGGAAATCAACGCCAGATCCGCTACCTGACTCAACAAAATGCGCTGCTAGAGCAGCAGCAATCAAAAAATATTGCTGAGATGGAACGGCTTCAGAAGCTCAATCAGAGTTATATCTGAATTTATTTTTTTATTAAAAAATCTTATTTTTTGGAAATGTTTCATTTCTTTTTGAGATAGATTTGTAGGTTTTTCAACACATCTAACTTCACATCAAACAAATCAACATCAACACATCTAACTTCATAATAAGCAAAAACATTTTATACTATTATTTTATTTAACAGAAACCTAGGACAAACTAAAGCACACGACACAGACACGACGAACACAAAATAAACTGTTGAAAAATGAACATAACAAAAGCAACAATATATATATATATACAGAGAGAGAGAGGGAGAGCAAGAAAGAGAGAGAGAATGCAGATTAGCTCTTGCAGACAGCCCAATGGTTGCAGTATAAATGCCGCAAACCAGGGTTTAACATAAGGTTCATTGTTATAGTTACACTTGCTGTTTAGATCCGGTCTGGTAGCTTGTAGCGGAGGCTGTTGGTGGATCCGCTGTGCCAGAGAGGTCATGAAGCTTTACTCAGCATGGAGACAGCAGCAGTAGTATTAAAATATAATGTAACTAGACAATGCATTTCCTGAGGAAAATGCGAGTGGGAATGCTGAATAGCTTAATTGCTGAGCCCCTTGCCAAAGACATTCACCATAACCACTACACTATCTTTAGGACACACAGCTTCTTTCTCTATCTGCAAAGTATAGAGTATGCTGACTTCCTGGTCGCCCCTCCCCCCTCAAGAGGTTTCCCCTCCCCCCCAGGTCAGTGAGGAGGAATATTGCACTGAGGTAAGGAAAGCTATTTATGGAAAGAAATAACATTACAAACGCTTTTAATTCACAGATCAAATACATGATTTAAGCCTCCAAACAAAGCTTAATAAATCCTCAACCGTACATGCGATCGATACAACGACTACACCGTTTGAAATACACGGCCCTTGTGAACGCATCGATATGAAATTTATGTTGATAAACTTAAAAATGTGGCCATGTCTGCGATTTAGAAAAGAGCGTCTTTGTGTGTTTTGCAGCAACATTTTTTAGATAATTTAACATGAGAGTCTATGAGACATAATTTCAGGCTGTTGTCCTTTAGAAGCTCCAAGAACTAAAACTAAAATACGTATCGCAGAACTGATCACATTGCCTGAAACCAGACAAGCATAGCTACGTTTTGATATAAAAATTGTGTATGAAAAGTAGATCTTGTGGGCGTGAGAGCAATTTGTTTCCCCTTTTTTTAAAGATATTTTTAATTACAAAGATCTCCAATGTTAAGGTCACATGACAGACTCTAAATCCCCTCCATAGGATTACATTATAACCGATTGCATTTTCGTAAAAAATTCGCCAAACGTAAATTGCGTTTTCACCAAAAATTGTAAACGATAACGATCTGAAAAGTCATAGCCGGATAGCTAAATATTTTGTGACCGCTTTAAAGTTTGTTTAGTGTCTGTAAGTGAAAGTATGAAGTAGCTGAAACTTTTGGCAGGGCATGTGATTTCAAAGGGGAAAAGGATGTTCTCATTGACTTCAATGTTAAAAAAAGGGTCTAAAAGCTTAAAATTTATAGAAGTGTAAATAATCCAAAAAAACTTGAAGAAGTCCCATCATTAGCTGAACGAGACGAACATTTTTACAGTTGAATGGTCTCAATAGCTGAAAGTATGCCGAAGTTACGCAGAACCAAAAAACGTAAGGAATAATAAGAATACTAAATTTACGGATATCAATACTGGAAATGTTTATTAAAGCATTCACACTAATTAAGATTAATACATTTACGGGTATCCATACTGGGAATGCTTATTAAAGCATTCCCACTAAGTATCACACAGGCAGGATTTACAAGCAGTAGTGGTAATAGTACTAGATAGCATAAAAACACTTGGGGAAGACTTTACAGCATCAGTAGTGGCCATAGTAGTCAATAGTGTACCCAAAAATTGGGACACAGGTGTCTTGACTGAGCTGCAATAGTAGTAGTAGACATTGACAATACAGTGTCAAATCACTCGGGCAAGAGGTGCCATGATGAACAGCAGCAGCAGCATCAGTAGTGGTAATAGTAGTATAGAGTGGCAAATAACTAGTGACATAGGTGTCTTGATTGAGCAGTAGTAGTAGTAGTAGACATTGACAATACAGAGTCATATCACTTGGGCAGGAGGTGCCATGATGAACAGCAGTGGTAATAAGAGTATATAGAGTGTGAAATAACTGCTGACATAGGTGTCTTGACTGAGCAGCAGCAGCAGAAGCAGCAGTAGTAGTATTAGCAGTAGTAGTTGATACAGAGTCATATCACTTGGGCAGGAGGTGCCATGATGAACAGCAGTGGTAATAGGAGTATATAGAGTGTGAATTAACTGCTGACATAGGTGTCTTGACTGGGCAGCAGCAGCAGCAGCAGTAGTAGTATTAGCAGTAGTAGTTGATACAGAGTCATATCACTTGGGCAGGAGGTGCCATGATGAACAGCAGTGGTAATAAGAGTATATAGAGTGTGAAATAACTGCTGACATAGGTGTCTTGACTGAGCAGCAGCAGCAGAAGAAGCAGCAGTAGTAGTATTAGCAGTAGTAGTTGATACAGAGTCATATCACTTGGGCAGGAGGTGCCATGATGAACAGCAGTGGTAATAAGAGTATATAGAGTGTGAAATAACTGCTGACATAGGTGTCTTGACTGAGCAGCAGCAGCAGAAGTAGCAGTAGTAGTAGTTGATACAGAGTCATATCACTTGGGCAGGAGGTGCCATGATGAACAGCAGTGGTAATAGGAGTATATAGAGTGTGAATTAACTGCTGACATAGGTGTCTTGACTGGGCAGCAGCAGCAGCAGCAGCAGTAGTAGTATTAGCAGTAGTAGTTGATACAGAGTCATATCACTTGGGCAGGAGGTGCCATGATGAACAGCAGTGGTAATAAGAGTATATAGAGTGTGAAATAACTGCTGACATAGGTGTCTTGACTGGGCAGCAGCAGCAGCAGCAGCAGTAGTAGTAGTATTAGCAGTAGTAGTTGATACAGAGTCATATCACTTGGGCAGGAGGTGCCATGATGAACAGCAGTGGTAATAAGAGTATATAGAGTGTGAAATAACTGCTGACATAGGTGTCTTGACTGAGCAGCAGCAGTAGTAGTATTAGCAGTAGTAGTTGATACAGAGTCATATCACTTGGGCAGGAGGTGCCATGATGAACAGCAGTGGTAATAGGAGTATATAGAGTGGGAAATTACTTTTGACATAGTTGTCTTGACTGATCCAGAGGAGTCATGGGAGAAAGTCATGTGGTCAGATGAGACCATAATATAACTTTTTGGTCATAATTTCACTAACCGTGTTCGGAGGAAGAATAATGATGAGTACCATGCCAAGAACGCCATCCCTACTGTGAAGCATGGGGGTGGTAGCATCATGCTTTGGGGGTGTTTTTCTGCACATGGGACAGGGTGACTGCACTGTATTAAGGAGAGGATGACCGGGGCCATGTATTGCGAGATTTTGGGCAACAACCTCCTTCCCTGAGTTAGAGCTTTGAAGATGGGTCGAGGCTGGTTCTTCCAACATGACAATGACCCAAAGCACACAGCCAGGATAACCAAGAGGTGGCTCTGTAAGGAGCATATCAAGGTTCTGGCGTGGCCTAGCCAGTCTCCAGACCTAAACCCAATAGAGAATCTTTGGAGGGAGCTCAAACTCCATGTTTCTCAGCGAGAGCCCAGAAACCTGACTGATGTAGAGAAGATCTGTGTGGAGGAGTGGGCCAAAATCCCTCCTCCAGTGTGTGCAAAGCTGGTGTAAAACTACAAGAAAGGTTTGACCGCTGTAATTGCAAAGAAAGCCTACTGTACCAAATATTAACATTGATTTTCTCAGGTGTTAAAATAGTTATATTCAGCACTGTATATACATCAGGTCCGGGGCTCCATCAGGGAATGCATGACAAGGGACCCTTCAGCGCCCTGAACCGAGGACGGGTGCCAGAAAGTCACCGCCGATCCAGGACTCATTCATCTTTATGAATGTGAGTCTGTCCACGGAGTCTGTGGACAGACGGGTCCTCTTGTCCGTGACCACCCCACCTGCCGCGCTGAATGTCCGCTCAGATAGTACGCTGGAGGGGGGGCAAGACAATAACTCCAGCGCATACTGAGCGAGCTCGCGGCAGGTGTCCAATCTGGCAACCCAGTACTCCATGGGGTCGTCGGTGCTCATACTGTTAGAAGCACCGACGGACGCCATGTAGTCTGCCACCATGTGGGCCAGCCGCTGGTGGTGACTGCTGCTGCTGCTGGTGCTGGTACTGGGTCGCTCGGTTTGGAAGAACATCCTCATCTCATCCATTAGGTCCCCTGCTCGGCTGCTGCTGGGTGCAGCCACCTGCTGGGTGAGATGAGGGGGGACAACTGGAGGCCGGGGAGTTGCCTGCTCCAACCGGCTGACAATGCCTGCCTGCAGTTCCTCCATCCGGCGCTGCCTCCGGCTGGCTGGGATGAACTGCTCCAGTTTCCCCTTGCACCTGGGATCCAAAAGGGTGGCCATCCAGAAATCATCCCTCGCCTTGATGGTCTTAACCCGGGGGTCCCTCCTGAGGCATCTCAGCATGTGGGCAGCCATGGGGAAGAGCACAGCCCGCTGTGACTCCTCACTGCTGCCCAGGTCAATGAGGTCCGACTCTTCATCCCTGAGGCGCTGCTGGTCACGCTCAGAGATGCCCAACCCCTGGACTATCGGTGCCCCCAACACCGGCTCTCCCTCCTGACCAGGCCCTGACTCCGGGATGACACCAGCAACCACCTCCTCCTCATCATCATGAATGAATGAATGAATGAATGACTTGTATAGCGCAACGCATGCGAACTGAATCGCCTCTGGGCGCTTTTTCCAGCCAGTATCTGCTTGGCTGGTGCGGTCATTTTTACCCCGTAGGACCATGACACGCTAGGGACACACAGTCATACACACATATATACATATATACTGGGCCAATTTGGACGAGATCCAATTTACCTACCAGCATGTCTTTGGAGTGTGGGAGGAAACCGGAGTACCCGGAGGAAACCCACGCAGACACAGGGAGAACATGCAAACTCCAGGCAGATGGTGTCGTGGTTGGGATTTGAACCAGCGAACCTTTTGCTGCTAGGCGAAAGTGCTACTCACTGCACCACTGTCCTCCTCCTCGTCCTGGCCCTGGTCTCGGTGGAGCATTGCTGACTCCTCCTGCTCCACCAAGGCACTCTCCCCAGCTTTGAGCAGGCGATCTAGTGTCCTCTCCAGCATGAACACTATTGGCAGCACGTTATTGAGGCCGACATGCTCACTGCTGACCATCTTGGTCGCCTGCTCGAAGGAGGACAACACTTGGCAGACCTGGTGTATCTGCCCCCACTCCGCACAGGCGATGAAAGGGAGTTGTGGTGAAGCCCTCTCAGTGCGTAGGTCCATCAGGTACTCCTTCACCGCCCTTCGCTGCTCCCACAACCTCTTCAGCATGTGGAGGGTGGAGTTCCACCGCGTCACACTGTCCACAATCAGCCTGTGAAGGGGCAGACTGTAGTTCCGCTGCAACTCGGACAGGGACGCGGTAGCGGTTGGGGAGCGCCTGAAGTGGCTGGCAATCCTACGCGCCTTTGCCACAATGTCACTCAACCCGGGATAAGTGCGCAGGAACTTCTGCACCACCAGGTTGAGGACATGTGCCAGACAGGGCACGTGGGTCAGACTGCCAGCACTGAGGGCGGCGAGTAGGTTGCTGCCGTTATCGCAGACAACCATACCTGCCTGGAGCCTTCGGGGTGTCAGCCACTTCTGGACCTGAGCCTGAAGTGCTTTCAGCACTTCTTATCCAGTGTGTCTCCGGTCCCCTAAACTAACAAGCTGGAGCACGGCCTGACAGCGCACGTGCCCCACACTTGAGTAGCTACGGGGGCGCTTGCTGGGAGGCTCAGCAGCTGCGGAGACAGTGGCTTGAGGGAGACCAGCAGTTCTCCCCTGGACACCCCGGGGCGGCACCACAAGATCGGTTGCAGCCGATCCCTCACCGACGCCTCGGAGGGAAACCCAATGGGCCGTGAAGCTGATGTAGCGCCCCTGCCCATGCCTGCTGGTCCAGCCATCCATTGTCAGATGAACCCTGTCGCTGACAGCGTGATCCAGCGACAGGGTTACATTCTGCACAATGTGCTGGTGTAGGGCAGGGACACCAGTCCTGGCAAAGAAATGGCGGCTGGGGACACGCCATTGGGGTTGGGCCTGCTCCAACATCTGCCTGAAGGGGTTGCTGTCAACTATGTTGAAGGGCAGCAGATGTTGGGCAATAACCCTTGCCAGGAGCCCATTGAGGGAACGCACACGTCGGTCTCCAGGGGGGAAGGGAGTGGTGCGGTCAAAGGCGTCTGAAATCGACGCCTGGCGCCGGACGGCAGTGCGGGACACAGACGCGGAGGGTGCTGTGGAAGTAGAGGTCTGGCTGCCGGTACCAGTACCTGTACTAGAGGGAGCGGGGGGGCATGACCTGCTGGAAAGAGATAAAGCTGTGGCAGGGGCTGCTGTACCCTGCTCACTTGTGGTGGTGGCGCTGCTACCACCACCACGCTTCATCTCGTCAAACACCCCCCAGTGGTTTATCCTCAGGTGCTGGTTCAGGGCTGTGGTACCCACCCGAGCCAAACACTTCCCTCTCTTCACCCTCACTTTACAGATCCGGCAGACGGCCACGGTAGGGTTGTCTGCCACCAGGGTAAAGTAGTTCCAGACAGGTGACTTCAGCACCGCCCTCCTGTCAGATGGGGTGACGCTTACTTGCACCTGCTGGGACTCGGTACGCACAGGTGGAGCTGCCTGCTGCTGCTGCTGCTGCTGCTGCTCCTCCTGACACCTCCTGCTGCCATCACCAGTGGAGACCCTGACGATGGTCTCCCTGGTGGTGACCTGGCGCACCGTTTCACCAGGGTGCCTACCTTCCCCGTCATCACTGACGTAGTGAGCCGACGCGTCAGATGGCAACCATGATGGGTCACCCTCTTCGCCCCCAGAGATGTCAGACCAAGGGCTGAGATGTGTTGGTCTGAGGGAACCAACTGACATGGAGCCTCTAGCCTGGCTCCGCTGTCCCCTCACCCACGCCTGGGTCTGACTAGGTGCTGCTGTTTCCTGCACCAAAACAGCAGCACCAGTTTGAAGGGATGTCTCTGGGATACTGCCAGCAGGTATCCCATCCTCCTCATCCATCCCTTCAAAAAGGTCCTGACCATCAGGACAGAGCTGGAGGTCTGCCTGATGCATGGCCTCCCCCAAGATATCCCTCTCACTGTCGCTGTCGAACAGTAAGATGCTGGACTCTTGGGGGCTGGGGGGGGTACTACAGGCACCGGTGTAATGGTGGTACTACTGTGAGTCGGGACCGACGACTCAGTGGCACTGCTGTGCCCCATGTAGTCCACCACTACTTCAGCCTGAGATGGCAATATCGGGCGGCTGCCCGATGGGAAGAACTCCCGGATCAGGCGGACTCCCCTTGCACCCGATCCTCTACCACTAGTAGGGGCACGAGAGGTACCCCGTGCTGGCAGCGACCCAGCACTGGGAGTAACTCCCCTACCCCTGCTGCCACGGCCACGGATGCCGCTCATGATTGCTGATGTGTGTGGGGGGGGTAAACTTTATTGGGGGGGGGAAATGTAAGGAAAATGTGTTTTTATGTGTTTTTTTTTACAAGACAGGCACGCAGACAAAGACGTACACAGACAGCTACTAAACTATAATAAAAGTAGTACACCAAATACAAGGACTACAAAATAATAAAAAAAATGCACTGAACAAACACTAACTAAAGTTTTTTTTTTTTTTTTAACACAAAACACAGACACTAAACACACACTAAGCTAAGCTAGATGAAATAAATGTACACTAACAGTGTGTACACTTACTACACAGAAATCTAACTAAACTGAACAACACAAAACTTAGCTTTTAGAAAAGCTCTTTAAGAAAAACTAAGCAAAATGTGCACTGAAATCACTAGCAAATATCACTGAACAGCGAAGCTGCAAGATCAAACAGTAACACAAGATGAACAAAACAGCACAAAACTTAGCTTTGAAAAAAGCTCTTTTAGAAAGCTCAGCAAAATGTGCACTGAAATCACTAGCAAATATCACTGAACAGCGAAGCTGCAAGATCAAACAGTAACACAAGATGAACAAAACAGCACAAAACTTAGCTTTGAAAAAAGCTCTTGGGTCTATTGCTTTGAAAAAAGCAGTTGATAAACTGGAAAAGATGCACTGGAATCACTAAATAGCAATGCAGCACTATGCTGATGATGATATCAATCAATCAGGAACAAAGACACAGGAACACAGAAACAGCCTCCACACTCTCTAGCCAGCTTCTGAATCTGCAATGAAATGGTGCTGGGAGTGACCTTATATAATGTCCGTGCAGGCAGGTTCCTATTGGTTGCTAACCTCTGACGAGTGTGGAAGGAGAACTCTGATTGGCTCTGATGCAAAAGGGCGGAGAAAATAATCGCGCAATATTCCTATTGCCGAATATTCGCATTGCGAATATTCGGCAATATAAAATGATCGCTTCAGCTACTCGGCCCAAGGTCTCTAATCATACCAGCAATGCTTTTAGACGTCTATGGAGATCACTAGGATGTGATCTGTTTTAAAAATGAAACTGTAAAAATCGCTCTGATGCGGAAGATAGGGGCGAAGAAAATAATCGCGCGATATTGCGATTGCCGAATAATCGCATTGCGATTTTTCGGCAAAATTCAATGAACGCTTCAGCTACTCGGCCCAGGGTCTCTAATCATACCAGCAATGCTTTTAGACGTCGATGGAGATATCTAGGATGTGATCTGTTCTAAAAAAAAAATTGTAAAAAATCGAATATTCGGAATTGCGAATATTCACCGCGAAATTCGAAATATAGCGCGATTTCTCGAATATGCTATATTCGAGTCGAATATTCGCAATGCGAATATTCGTGAGCAACACTACTCCCTATATCACCAGGCAGGATACCTTTATGTGGGAAGCCATCAGTGCTGAGCAGAGGCTAGTTGCTACGTTACGCTATATGGCGACTGAGAGAAGCTTGCAGGACTTGAAGTTCACAACAGGCATCTCCCCCCAGGCTCTGGGCCTCATAATCCCAGACACCTGTTCTGCCATTATACAAGTCCTGCAGGAGGACTATATGAGGGTGCTCCTGAGTGCAGATGTGTAAACAGCTGCTGAGTGTCCTCTCCTTTACACTGATTTAAGTTTGCATTTCATTCTAGTTACAAACACATCATCTAGACAACAATGTAATTACATTTCTGGAATACAAACAGGCATATTAAAACATTTTGAACCCTGTATCTTCCAAAAACCTTGTATGTAGTGGCCGAACGATGTGTCTATAACGACCGATTACTGTGCCCACTAAATTTATAAAGATGACATTTTCTAAGGTCCAATAGTAAAAAGCAACAACATGCAAGTTCTGAAATACAATAATAGGGACACAGGAGAAGTACTTACTTTTTTCAAGCATTCTCTTAATGCTCCTTAACTGTTCCGGCTCCCTCAGTTTGATGTCTGACCACCTCTTTCTAAGCTGTTCTTTCGATCTTTTCATCCCAAAATGTCTCTTCAGACTTCTGACAACTTTCTTCATGATTTTGGCCTTCCTTAGATTAGGGTGGATATAGGGCCCATGGGTGAGTGGCAGCCAGGGTTAAGGAACCACATTAAATTCAATGGGACCCGAATGTCAAATATCAAAAGTGCCCATTTTGAAGGCTTAAATGCAATTAATTGGGCATACAATTGTTATAGGGGGCCGGGTCCTGCCCTGGGGGACATGTATCAATAAAAATAAAAGTTT
This sequence comes from Rana temporaria, assembly GCF_905171775.1. NCBI lineage: Eukaryota > Metazoa > Chordata > Amphibia > Anura > Ranidae > Rana > Rana temporaria. The sequence continues at coordinate 355,149,619 of NC_053493.1, forward strand.
GAAAAAAAAATCATTTTTAAATGAGCAGTGATTTTTAGATTTTAAAAATGAAAGCCTAAAAATAAAAAATTCCTTCCAGTATAGTGCCTGGGGGATCCCCTTAGTCTAACTGTAAAGTGGCAGATCTGTACCATGTCTAGAATCTGCTGCAGCAATAATTTAATTTATAAAGCCCCAAAAAAAATAATTTTTCCTGCAACAGCCTGGGGAGCCAATGTGTATGGTGAGGCGACATTGTCGTGCACTGGGAACAAGATTAGAGATTTTTTGGATACCTTCTGGTGTCACTTTGACTAAAATTGGTCTTTGGGTGTCGTGGTGCCTTCCCACCGTATAGAGATAATCTTGATGAAAGCAAGAATTTGCCTTGCTGTAAAAAAATTGCAATGATATGCATCTGTCAGACAGGTGCTGAAAAATTGGTCTTTGACCACCACGTCCACCTTTGCCTGTGGACACATTTGTTGCAGGCCCCCTTACAGTGCCAAGGAAACGTCTGCCTCTCCTTGTTGTCCTCCCAGACACTATTGGGAGGGAGTGGTGCTTATAAGCAAATGTAAAGGAGAAGTTGAAATCTGTACGTAGATGCACTTTAATCAATGTAAAAATGTGCTTGGAGCCCTTTAATTTGAGTACTCACACTACACAGACACCCTCCATGGATACAATATGATATACTGCAATATAATGCGCCAAACGTACAGTGACGCACATAACTATATGGCGTTAAACTGGCAGTAACACAGGCAAAACTATATGGCGTTTGACTTGCAGTAACGCACACAGAACTATATGGCGTTAAACTGGCAGTAACGCACACAAAACAATATGGCGTGGAACTGGAAGTAACGCACACAGAACTATATGGCGTTAAACTGTTGCTGCCAGTTTAAAGCCATATAATTTTGTGTGCGTTACTGCCACACGCAAAACTATATGGTGTTACACTGCCAGTAACGCGCGCAAAATGATATGGCGTTAAACTGTCAGTAACGCACACAGAAGTAAATGGCGTTAAACTGGTAGTAATGCAATCAAATAGACGGTGTTCAAACGTCACTACACTGACGCTATCTGAACTGTCCCTACTCTAGCTATACACTAATGTCATGATTACTGACACGGTCTCACTACACTGAAAATATCTGAGCTGTCCCTACTCTACACTAATGTATGTATAAATGACACAGTCTCACTACACTACAGTGAAACTATCTGAGCTGTCCCTACTCTAGCTGCACACTATGCAAAGCTGAATGATGGTCCTCTTCACTATACTCATGCCGCGTACACACGGAATTAAAAAAAGTCAGACGACATTTTTTAATCGGATATTCCGACCACGTGTATGCCCCATCGGTCTTTTTCCATCGGAAATTCCGACGGACTTAGAACGAGAACATATAAAATTTCTATAGGAAATTCCGTTCGTCTGTATGGAATTCCGACAGAGAAAAAAACATGCATGCTCAGAAACAATTTGACGCATGCTCGGAAGCATTGAACTTAATTTTTCTCGTCACAGTGTTGTACGTCACTGCATTTTTGCCGGTCCAAATTTGGTGTGTCCGTGTGTATGCAAGACAGCTTGAGTGGAATTCTGTCGGAAAAACCAGTCCGAGTTTATTCCGCCTGAGGGCTGTACTCGGAAAGCTGGCTCTGATAGGCACTTCCACACAGCCAACCAGCTGCCGTTATTCAGGTGGCCGGCGCTCACCATCCGGCCATCTGATTAGTCGGCTGCAGCGGCATCAATAACATAGATTCATGCAATGCATGAATCTATGTTATTGTAATCAGTGGGGGTGCGAGAGCCAGAGGGGGCCGCACTCCGATGCCCTCTATAGACGCACTGCCACTGACCCGCATGCTTTGGCCAATCACAGCGCCATCAGCACAGAGAGCCATAATTGGCCAAAGGCATGGTGCCTCTGGCCAATCATGGTTCAGGGGGACTAAGTACACGCTCCAAAAACTATATAAGGCCGCCTGCGCGTTGGCCTTGTGTAGTGTGTTGCGGCGTTGTGAGAGAGATAGAGAGAGAGAATCAGAGAGGGGTTATTTACGAAAGGCAAATCCACTTTGCATTACAAGTGCACTTTCAAGTGGAGTCGCTGTAGATCTGAGGGGAGAAATGCAAGGAAAATAAAAAAAACAGGATTTTTGCTTGCACATGATTGGGTGATAAAATCAGCAGTCGCTGTAGATCTAAAGGGAGAAATGCAAGGAAAATAAAAAAACAGGATTTTTGCTTGCACATGATTGGATGATAAAATCAGCAGAGCTTCCCCTAATTTCAGAGCTTCCCATCAGATCTACAGCGATCTACAGAGCTTTCCATCAGATCTACAGCGATCTACAAAAAATGCACCATGCCCCCCTGACCTGTGTGCACCATGCCCTCCTAACCTCCCTGCACCATGCTCTCCTGACCTGTGTGCACCATGCCCTCCTAACCTCCCTGCACCATGTTCTCCTGACCTTCCTGCACCATGCCCTTCTCACCTGCATGCACCACGCCCTCCTGACCTTCCTGCACCATGCCCTCCCGACCCGCCTGCACCATGCTCTCCTGACCCCCCTGTACTTTGCCATCCTGTGCCCCTACACTGTACCCTCCTGACCCCCTGTACTGTACTCCTAGCCCCCCAGTACTGGGCCCTCCTGAACCCCGGGTACTTTGCCCTCCTGACCCCCAATACCATGCCCTCCTGACACCCCCCGCCTTGTATCATGCCCCCCTGACCCCTCAGTACTGTACCTTCCTAGCCTCCCTGCACTGTGCCCTCCTGAGCCCCTTGTCCTCTGCCCTACTGATCCCTATACACTGCTCTTCATACTGCTGACCTCTATACATTTCTCTTCATCCTATTGACCTTTGTACACTGTCCGACCTACTACTGACCTCTGTACACTTTCCTGACCATAATTGAGATGGTTTAAAGGATTATTTTTAATAGATCATTTACATTTATTACTGATAGATCATATATTCAATCAATATTTTTAGTTGAGTGCAGAGTGCAGAACAATACTGTGTGTGTGGCATTAATTGATATTTTAATCAATGATGAATTACTTAATTACGATTGCAGTACCTACATCGATCACTACAAATCATTACATGTAGGGCCATCTTAAGTCACACGAGGTGAAATTACAGCATATTGACATGCACTGAAAAATCTCAAACCTGCAAATGTCAGTTGCCCTGTCAGATCCTCAAATGTCAAGTATGTTTATATTGAGCAGTTTTTAAATTAAAAGGAAAGCCAAAAAATAGCAAAAATCCACAACAGAAAACAGGTGATACGTTCTGTCATGGATTTTCTGTATAAAGGCAAACATTTCACAAATGGCTGGTGTCAAAATTCACATCTAAAGTCTGTAGGTGGGCCCAAAATTAGCTGCATGGAATACAACTATAGCGCTTATTATATCAAATGCATGCAGAACATTGATTCTGTTATGCAAAATGTACTTTCCAGACCACAAATATTGCATAAATAGAGAAGCCTCTGTACTGTACAGTAAGTAAAGATAACCTACAATAAAATAAATATGGGCGATGCTATTGTTGACCTCCTAAATAATCCTAATTGACTAACTGTCATGCTGACCCAGAACAAAGGTGAGATCAGGAAAGTCAGAGAGAAGTCAGAACTCATCTGAGGGTCTCATTTGTTCAGAAACCATCTGAGGGTCTCATTTGTTCAGAAATCATCTGAGGGTCTCATTTATTCAGAACTTATCTGAGGGTCTCATTTGTTCAGAAACCATCTGAGGGTCTCATTTGTTCAGAACTTTTCTGAGGGTAGGGTGTCCACACTTCCAAACTACTATTCAGGGACAATTTTGCCAAGGACGTGTTGTGTTATGTAGTTTCAGGGTTGACGGTATTTCGGCGGGAGAGATTTGTCAGGTGAATACCTGGTTTTAGCACTTATATCATCCCAATACCATGCTTGGAATGTATTTATATTATTACATTGTAATAATATACCCCCTTCCCTTAGTACAGACCCCCTTCCCTCAGTATAGACCCCCCTCCCTCAGTACGGAGCCCCCTCTACTAACTATAGACCCCCTTCCCTCAGTATAGACCCCCCTCCCTCAGTAAAGACCCCCCTCAGTAAAGACCCTCCCTCAGTACAGACCCTCCCTAAGTACAGACCCTCCCTCAGTACAGACCCCCCACAGTACAGACCCCCCTCAGTACAGACCCCCCTCAGTACAGACCCCCCCACAGTACAGACCCCCCTCAGTAAAGACCCCCCTCAGTACAGACCCCCCTCAGTACAGACCCCCCCACAGTACAGACCCCCCTCAGTAAAGACCCCCCACAGTACAGACCCCCCACAGTACAGACCCCCCTCAGCACAGACCCCCCCTTCCACTTGTGCTAGTAGAGAGATGAGTGTCAGAAACATGCTGGGGGCACTTTTTACCCTTTTCCTTATCACTATCCCTGTCCCCCTCCTCTGTCCATCTACATACATATAATATAAGCTTAGAACAGACCTCAGATCAGAACCAGGAATGCACAGCGGTGTCCCTCTGCCATCTCCTGTATACTGCCGAGGAGGGGGAGACAGCTTCGGTCTGCTCTGCGGTATGAGGCAGGGAGACATCCAGGGGCAGAGCCGCGGAGATCATAACCCAGACTGCAATCTTTGGGGCTGGCCCACTGACAACCTCGTCCGGCATGGTGGACCGTGGAGAGCGTGGAGGAGGATAAAGTTAACAAACTCCTCCTCCGCTTTGCATGCTGGGCAGAGTCGCGGCTGTGAGGTCACTGGTTGGTAGATGTCAGGTGGCTCTAGCAACCAGTGGCCAGAGTCGTCTCTGGTGGAGCTGGAGGCAGAGCGAGCGCCAGCGCTACCACAGGGTTTGCTCGCTCTGTCAATTCCATTCAGGGACAGACGCCATTGGTCTGGGTCTTCTTCATCTTCGGAGTGCGGTACCCACCTTTAGGGTGACCGCATCACGGCGCCCCGGCGTAATGGCCTTCCAGGCCGGGGTGCACGTGCCACGCGGTGTTCCTGGTTCCGGGATCATGTTGGTCTGGAACTTTTAAGCCTGTGGCGGGGAGTCCAGTAATCGACTGGGTTCCCAATCTCGAAAGATCCCAAGCGAGAAAGCTGTTCAGTGGGGAGTCCATCTGAGGAGAGCCAATTGAGAGGCTGGCAATCCAATAGGGTCTCGACAAACCACCGGGGATCAAGGTAACCGGACACTGAGAGGCTGGTCACCTGTCAGTCGGTAAACTTAAAAATACCTGATGGAGATTCAGGTGACAAAATCTATTAAGGAGGATCATCTCCGCCATCACAATTCTGGGGGGGGGGGTCTGTGGCAGAGACTTTTCCCCAAGTTCATTCCAGGAGGGTCTGTGCCAGGGACTTTTCCTTCAAGTTCTGAGTGCTACCAAGGAGGGTCTGTGGAAGAGACTTTTTCTCTAAATTTCGAGCGATACTCTGGCTGCCAGGCCGGTGGGAGAGGCCTGTCCGGGTGCGCTATACCCACTCTGGCTGTAGTGGCGAAGAAATCAAAGTGTTGTTGGAAGCAGGACTGTTTCCTATTGTTACGCCTGAGTCTGCTATATCTCCTTCTACTTCATCTCTACTCTTCACTACAAGTTTTATTGTTTTTACCCGGTAATACCAGGTAATAAAGAGCACAGAAAAAGACACCTGTCGTGGTCATTCCATTACTGTTACATTCACCATACACCCCTAGGACGGCGGAGGAGCCACAAGGTAACGTGCCACCCAAACAAACCAGCAGCTCCTTCGGGGGTAGTGCTACAACTTTATTAACAGTACAGAACACAGCTATTTGCGATTATCCTCATACACAGCATCCCTCACAGTGAAGTCCAAGGCATCTTGGCTGAAGTGCTGGAGGGACCCAAATCTCAAGGACGAAGCAACACCATACTGGAACTGGAGTACTCTGGTAATAATTTGGGTGGTTCTCCCTATAGTAGCTGGGTCTAATGGACAATATATGTACTATTAGCTTCTGTCCTGGCTGCCCACATGCCAGTTCTGACAGCGGAGATCCTCTCACCTGGTTGCAGGTCTCTTGCCCAGCTACCTCTGCCTTATCAGTTGTGTCTTTTCTGAGCTGTTGAAGGAGGGAGGCAGAGACACTTATCTATCTTGGGCATGTCCAGTTGTGGAAAAAGGAGTTAATGGGGCAGTGCCTGCATCTGGTCATTGAGAACAAATACGCTCTCTGCTACATGTATCCAATCATGTGCAAGGCAAATATTCTGGTTAAAATGCTAGCTGCCTGGCAGATGTGATGTTCTTCTGTGCTTCTGAGACGCTGCCCATTAATTTCAATGGGCAGGGGCATTTTTAAGGGCAATATTAAAAGTGCTCCAAACATGCCCCAAAAGGACTTTTTTTTCCGCCCACATGCCATTCATTGAAATAAATGGAAGGCAGTTTTCAGGCGTTATTTTTAGTGAAAACGCGCCTGAAAACTGCCTCAGTGTGAAAGGGTCTAAATGACACTTTGAAGGAACTAACTAACTGACACTGACATCGCCAGTGTCAATATTAAAGTGATCAGCGCTAATTATATGCACTGTCACTGTACTAAGGACACTGGGCAGGAAGGAGTTAACATCTAGGGCGATCAAGGGGTTAAATATGTGTCTAACAAGTGTTTGTGTGTGTACTGCATGCACTGTGTTCTGCTTTTACTGAGGATCTAGTTGTTTTCATTCCCTGATTAGCAAACAACTAGATTGCCTGTATTGTTTACATTCACAGAGCTATGTTCGGGGAAGATCAGAGCCAATTGCCGGCGATCAATCACTCGGTATTTGCTGTGACATATGTGTAGATCCAACCCGGAAATGCAGAATCACGTATATACATGGTGATTGAAAAGTAACTCCCCATTTTAAGCTAATTATACATTTTCTATATGATGTTACTTTTTTCTCAATTCTTTAATGTATGTTCCCTAATCTATGACATGACTTCAGATAGGATTGTGGGTCCTTTTATCTTTCGTAATACCATGAATGCTGAAAGGTATCTCATTATGCTGCAAGATGAAATCTGGCCACTTTTCAATACCTGGGAGAATATTATTATTATTATTATTATTATTATTATTATTATTATTATTATTATTATTATTTTTATTATTATTATTATTTTTATGCAAGATGGTGATCCTCCACATTTTGCTATTATTGTTCGTGAATGGCTGAATGAACATTTTCCTTGGAGATGGTTGGGTTGACGTGGTCCGCATGAGTGACCGGCCAGAAGCCCTGATTTAACACCCTGCGACTTTTTTTTCTTTGGGGGTTGGTCGAAGGAACAAGTTTACGCTACGAAACCAAAGACTTTAAAAGAACTTGAAGAGTGACTACGAGAAGTTATTTCTGCCATCCCTCAAGAGTTCCTGCGAAGCAGCTTCAGAAGCTGCAGGCGAATGCTGGCGCACATATCGAATTTTAACCACTTCAATAAAGGGCATTTTCACCCCCTTCCTGCCCAGACCAATTTTTCGTTTTTAGCGCTGTTGCAATTTGATTGACAATTGCACAGTCATGCAACACTGTGCCCAAATGAAATCTTTATGTTTTTTTCCCCACAAACAGAGATTTCGTTTGGTGGTATTTGATCACCTCTGCGGTTTTTATTTTTTGCGCTATAAACAAAAGAGGAGCGACAATTTAGAAAAAAACACAATATTTTTTACTTTTTGATTTAATAAATATCACATTTAAAAAAAAAAAAAAAGTGTAGGCCGATACGTATTCTACATGTTTTTGGTAAAAAAAATAGCAATAAGCGTATATTTATTGGTTTAAAAAAGTTATAGCGTCTACAAAATAGGGGCGCCCCCTAGACTGCCGGGAAAAACCCAGGACGTCATATGACATCCACCGAGGATGTGAGATCCCATCTGTGGACGTCATTTGACTATGGGTGGGTATTGAAGTGGTTAAATAAAACTCCATGTTATGTGTGTTCTTCTCATATTCATGTTTTGTAAAAATAATGATTCAAAAATTAATTATAAGGTTTTTAAAATAAGGAGTTACATTTCAATCACCCTGTATACGTATCAGTAAATGTACAGTGCGTGGTCAGCAAGTGGTTAATTTAAAAAATGAATTGTTATTATCTTGAAATAATATTATGATCTTGAATCACCGTTATCTAACCACTAGATGGCGTTAGAAGACAATATTCATCCCTAGTCAACAGAGAAGATTTAATTTTCTAAATAATTTATACACCATTCCAAAAATTCCCACAGTGGACAGTTAGCATGTATTACTTGCAAATGAAAAGCTTCCAAAGAAAAACAGTGCTGTATTTAATATGAGTCCATAGAAAATGAGGTGTTACTATTTTAGTTACCACTGGGGAAGAGTAGGCTAAGGGGTTGTGCACTGTTGTTGATAAGGAGGTTGAACACACTTGGGAGGGACTGAAGGAAGATCAGCAGACATCAGATTGCTATTAAGAGTGAGCATCACTAGCTTAGAGAAGCGGAGCTCCAGAAGTGAGGATTATCCAGGTATACAGAGCTCTGCCTAGAGCACAGGCATCACACTTATTGGAGAATGGATTGCCAAGACATGTCTTCTCCTTCCAGGACTGACTCTTCAGAGGAGCTCAGCTCATCCCTACACATGTCTAAAGGCATGTCAATCTTCCTGGATGTAAGTAGGAATAAATAGTCTTTGGAATTGTATATACCATTATATATATCTTCCCTTTATAATGTGTACTATAGTGCATGCAGAAGGTAGGTTTCTAAATAATTTCCGGGACGGCACACTTTCCTGCTGGGATAGTCAACCAGGAGTAATATTGTTTTATTTCACGATATGTCTTTTAAATCAATTTCTGAAAATCTTTTTTGTGTTTAAGAATTATCTTCAATAATTAAATAAAAAAAAAAAACATTCGGTAAGATGAGGCAGTTATTTGAGCTGAATGTAAAAGGTGCACAATTTGAATTTTTTATTTTATTTAAATCTGTAAATATTTTTAGGGAACAAAATTTCAGGGAGTCATTTACTAAATAAAATAATGTCTCTCAAAATTGGGTATTTTTATGGGAATACTTTGCTTTAATGAAAGTAGCTGGCATGGGCATTAGTAAACCCTGGCATCCGGGGGCGCGTGCCCCAGGTCTTCTATTGAGTGCTCCGGGTCTCCTATGAGGTATGGAGATGAAAAATTCTATGCATTATACAGTTTTGAAATATTTTATCTTCTTTTCGATCCATCTAGTAATGCTTTTGTCATTATGAGGTTACATTACAGTTTTTAGACCAATTCATTTTTGTTCAGTTAAAAATATTGGGCCAGATTCACAGAAAAAGTACGCCGGAGTATCTGCTGATACTCCGTCGTACTTTCAAATTTGCAGCGTTGTATCTTTATTTGTAATTCACAAACAAAGATACAACGGCTTTTGGCTAAGATCCGACAGGCGTACGGCTTCGTACACCTTCGGATCGTAGGTGTAATTCTCTGGCGGCCGCTGGGTGGAGTTTGCGTCGTTTTCCAGCGTCGGGTATGCAAATTAGCTGTTTACGGCGATCCACGAAGGTACGCACGTTCGTCGCATTCTCTTACGTCAGTTTTTCCCGTCGTAAAGTTAAGATTGCTATTTAGATGGTGTAAAATTACACCATCCATGTTAAAGTATGGCCGTCGTTCCCGCGTCAAATTTTAATTTTAATTTTTTTGGCGTAAGACGTCCGGGAATACGAAAGTACGTTACGCACGTCGCCGTTCAAAAAACACGTCGGGGCGCCGTATTTTCGCGCAAAGCACGACGGGAAATTTCCTAACGGAGCATGCGCAGAACGTTTGGCGCGGGAACGCACCTAATTTAAATGGTACACGCCCTATTTGAATTAGGCGGGCTAGCGCCAGACGGCTTTACGCTACGCCGCCGAAAGTTTACACGCAAGTGCTTTGTGAATCAAGCACTTACGCTGGAAACTTGCGGCGGCGTAACGTAAATGGGATACGATACGCCGCCGTAAATATTCATGAATCTGGCCCATTGTATATGACCCAGAAAAGATGATCATGGTATTCTACCAGGCTCTCAACATTTTAATCTATGTGCTCAGAGATCCTTTTGGTTTATTAGGACCCTAGAAACACTCCTGGTAGCTGGTATAGTAAGACGGACAAGGATATGTTGACTATTAACAGATGCCTACAGATACATAAGATTTGCCAAGTCCTAATGACCATTCACCCCCAACATGTGCAAGTTTGGCTTTGATGCCATCATTCTCATTCCTGCCTCTGTCGTTTAAGAATGGATGTTAAACTCTAGAACATTTAATCTTATCATTTTCTATCACACTTTAAAAATAAAATAAAAAAATCCAATACCCAAAGCAATTATGTTTGCCAGTCATAAGCAATTATGAGAAGCAGAAGTCAGGCTAATGAGAGATAAATGCTGGTTGGTGACTTTGTCATAGCTCTTTGCCTTGTAAAATAAGTCAGATTGGGTATATAGTAAAAGATCTTAATCTTAATGCAAATACTGTATATGTAGTCAGTCACCATTTCCCCTAATCAAAAAGGCCATTGACTGTACAACACCTCTTGATTCTCCCCCATCAGAAACACATATATGAGAATTGTCAGTGTTATGTAACAAAATGCAGAAGATACTGGGATCAGTCTTCTTCTGTATAGACACTATGTACAGCTCATATACTGTACATACAGAATTATTTATCATTATTACCAGTGCATTAACTGCACTTAGCGCAATTTTAGAAACCTGTGAAATGTTATATTTATTTACATGAAGTTAAAGAAAATATGTGAAAGCAAGGTTTTATTACTGACTACAACAAATAAAAAAAGAGAAGACGTTAAAACCTTTTTGTGAAAAAAAAAAAAAAAAGAAGACGTTATCTGAATATACTGTCGTTTTAAGTCCGTAGAGTTTAAACTTCCCAATGACCACAAATGTACTGTGAGCTGTGTATATTGTCAGGGGTTCCCTGAGACTAGAAAGTGTTTTCAAGGTTTCCTTCATGTTAAATATGTTGAGAAGGACTGCTCAAAGCTAGCCTCTGGGGACCATATACAATTCTAAAGATACCTTACTCTGTTGTTGACCTCCGATATACCGTGTTTCCCAGAAAATAAGACCTACCCCAAAAATAAGACCTAGCGTTATTTTCCAGGAGGGCTGCAATATAAGCCTTACCCTGAAAATAAGCCCTAGTTTAAAATGCTTTTAAAATCTTATATTCTACTCTATTACAGTAGTATATAATGTACAATGTGTGTATTTCTGCAATATAATTGCACGTAAGAGAGCTCCGGTTGGTCACAGAAGCGCAGAGCGGCACTATAATGTAGGTATTTGGCACAATGCTATTACAGAAACACACACATTGTACATTATATAATACTGTAATAGAGTGGATTATAGGATATTACGAGCATTTTAACTCAGTTCACACTGGGGATTCCTGTCAGGCACGGAGAGAGAGGGGGCAAGAAGACAGCACATTACATGGTAAGACCTACCCCAAAAATAAGCCCTACTGTGTCTTTTGCTGCCAAAATTAATATAAGACCCGGGCTTATTTTTGGGGAAATGCAGGAGATGTGGAACACGATTTAAATGGTAATGATGAAGATGTGATGATGAAGCATAGCATAAAATCTACATCATAAGTAATACACCAAACAGAACTTGCTACAAAAATCTCCAACTACTAGCTAGATTGGTATTTCTCAACTAGGAATCTTCCTGAGGCTGCTAGGGGTTCCTTGAGCAGTGAACAATGGTGGGGTGATCTCCCACCCACATTAACTTCTAATACAAGGGGTGATTTTACACTAACTACAAATGTAAGGGCTTACTTCTACACTGACCACTAAAGGACACCACCATTTTTACTGTCTGCAATTCTTCTTTGCATTAATATTTATTTCAAGAATTTACTGGAAATAATTTTGTAAGGAGATGGTAACAAAATGATCTGCCCTGGGTGTCAAATACGCTAGGTATACCACATTAGCTGTATCTTTTGTTTAAAACATTCTTCCAATTATTGAGTTAGCTGCAGATATATTATTTTTTCAAGGGGTTCTCAAAGAACCCAAACATTATTTTACAGGGTTCCTCGGGGGTAAAAAGGTTGAGAAAGACTGAGCTACATGGTAAACACATAACGCTATCAAAAAGACCTTTATGGGTGCTGATGCTGCTGGCACAGTAGTGAGTTATTTATTCACATTTGGTAGGAAGTAATAAAATAAGACCTGATAGGACAGTTTTTTTTCATCTCTGGGGAAAAAATATCTTTGGATCCAATTTTAACCCAATTTGAAATCTGTTTGGATACTTAATAAACTTAAACTTCGATAGCTTCAAAGAGATTTAAATATTGTTTTGATACATGCAAAGATTATAATCCCCAAATTTTGCACTCACCATTAATGGGTCAATCTATTATTATTTTAATTATATTTTCGTTTTTTTTTTTTTTTTTTTGGATGCTGAAGAGTTTAATTACATGACCAGTTCTTGTATATCTTGGGTACTTTATTCATGAGATTGTTGTTCTTGATTTCCTGTGTCTGCACATTGCTTTTCGGTCACTCAGAGGGGATTCCATTCTCCCTGTGGGAAGTGTTTTTTTACAGAACAGAAGGAGCTATGCCATACAAAAGTAGATGGGGGACATTGTAGCTCCAAGGTGGACAGGAGCAGAGCTGGGATTCATGGCAGGGCGATATCACTGTTGGAGACACATAAGAAAACAGCAACTGATTCAGCCCACCATGCTCCACTTATAACTAGAACATTTTAGGGTGAACTCATCTGTTAATTGTGATTATTGTGGCTTGCACAAACAACATCTTCACATTGGAAGAATGCTACTCAACAGACACAGTTGCATATTTAGTCAGGTTGAAAAAAAGACACAAGTCCATCTAGTTCAACCAATAATAGGGGACAAAAATACATAATATCCCTTATACACAAACCTACACCCACTTATTTCCCAATTACCCCAGAGGCAATTGGATATTCCCCTGATAAATGTTACCTATAATGAAAGTATCTAGTTATATTATGTACATTTAGGAAATAATCCAGGCCTTTCTTAAAGCTTTCTAATGAGCTGGCCAGAACCAGCTCTTGAGGGAGTCTACTGTATGCCACATTTTCACAACTCTTAGGCCCCGTACACACGACCGGATCTATCCCAGCGGATAAAAATCCAGCCGACGGATTCCCAGCGGATAAAAACTTCTTAGCATGCTAAGAAATCTATCCGCTGGAATCCAGTCCAGCGGACTGATCCGGTCGTCTGTACAGACTCACCGGATCAGTCCGTCCGCTCCCATCCCTCGCATGCGTCGTAATGATTCGATGCATGCGTGGAAGAATTTACCTTCAGGGTCAAGCACGTCGCCGCGTCATCGTCGCGGCGACGGCGCGGCCACGTCACCACGGATGTATTCCGCGGGGATTTCGATCTGATGGTGTGTACAGCCATCAGATCCAAATCCGCCAGAGGATTTATCTGCTGGAAACGGTCCGGAGGACCGTTTCCAGCGGATATGCTCTTGTGTGTACAAGGCCTTACTGTGAAGAAACCTTTCCATAACTGGAGATGAAATCTCTTTTCCTCTAGACGTAAAGAGTGCCCCCTTGTCCTCTCCTCTGTGATGACCTTAAAGTGAATAACTCAACACCAAGTTCACTATATGGACCACTTATGTATTTGTACATGTTGATCATATCCTCCCTTAATCTCCTCTCAAGAGAGAATACATTCACAGAGGCCATAAAAGCTATTCTGCTTCTGCTAGTGACATGGAACAACAAACTACTGTAGAGTTAATAAGTAATTATATTCTATACATGTAATCTGTTACTTTTTTCTTTCTTCTTTTCTTTATTGCATATTTCGATTTGTTTGTCCTTTGCTGTAATGAGCAAAGTAAAAACAAAAGTGCATATAAATATATGATGCCCCTTGCCTGGTTTGGAGCAGAGTGCCCAGGCATATGAGGCTGACGGGCCTGTCCCCCACACAGCAGGCCTTGGGTCTGCATTCCAGGAGAGTCTCTGTGGCTGGGGGGAGCAGAGATCAGGAGAGGTGCTGGCTGCGGCCTATGTGAGCCAGGGGGCAGCGTTTGTGAGGCCCCCGATGTCCAGGCCTGATCAGGTGTTGGCAGTGGGGGAAAGTCCTCCGAGATGGCGGGGGAGGCAGGGGATTCAGGGCTCCCAAAAGCCAGGCCTGGGTCAGAGGCCGTGCGGAGCAGCCACGGGACGGCTTCCGAGCATTGTGTGAGGGAGGCTTCATTGAGGCCTACTGAGGCCTGCCTGGATTTGTGCGGCGACCCCGCCCTTGGAAGCTGGGGCGGGGGTGGACTCACCGCTCCTGAAGCTGGCTGGTGGAGGGCTGCTGGTTCCCAGATGGGATCGGATGGTCCACAGGAGTGAGCGAGCGGCATAGGATGCGGTTGCAGCAGAGTCCGCGTGGAGGATGTCGGCGCCATATTGGTCTCCCCGCCGCGAGACATGAGAGGCAACAGGGCCACCTACAGAGCCAATTGCGTCTGGTTAATCAGGACATGGACACAATTCACATAGTTTACAGTAAGAACTTGCCACCCTTAGCCACCTGTGTTGTCTTCTTGTCAAACCAACTGTCTCTAATGCTGCTAACTAATATACATTCCTCACCGTTAAGAATCATTCAGGCTCAGTGCAATGGAAATAATGCCAATGAACAATTGCTAAATGAACTATTAAAAGAACAGATTTATTATTTTTCTTTAACAATTGACCTAGATATTGTAACAATAAAATTTCACTTTATAAAAATAATATTGGCAGCATGGGTTTATGGCTATTGGAGGCTCTGACCCCTACACACACACACATGCCCACCATAAAATAGTTAAAATAGGAATCCTGTTTCCTGGATTCTATTGAGATCAATGAGAATGCCCTGACGACTCTGTTACCATGTCTAAAAATAATGCACTGACCAAGAACAAATCTCGATCTGATTGAAATGGATCAGAAAATAAAAGGATGTGCGGTAACATATAATGTTTTCTTTTACTGTTTCTGTACTTTCCTTTCTATTTTTTTCTTCTTGTTTCCCTTTTCTCTCTGCTCTCACTCACTCTGTCCTCTCCTTTCTCTCTATGGCCCCTCTCACACTGAGGTGCTTGAAAAATGCCTATAAAACATTGGGTGCTTTTCAAGTGCTTTTGAGGTCAGCGGTGCGCTTTTTTTTTAAGGTCACAGGGCTCAAAAGAACCATTTTGCTGTGCTTTTGAAGCGTTTTTCGTGTGCTTTTCAGGCACTTTTGAAGCACTTCCCCTTCTTTTTAACAGAGAGGGGTTGTTTTCAAGGCACTTTTTTAGGCGCTCCAAACATGCTCCAAAATGACTTTTTTCACCGCCCCGCCAGCACACCGCCCCAGTGTGAAAGCATCCATTGATATTATTGAGAAGTAATTTTTAGGAGCTTTTCAGGTGCTTTTTTTAGCGTGAAAGTGTCTGAAAAGCGCCATAATGTAAAAAGGATCTAAGGCTACTTTCACGCTGGGGTGCGGGCAGCGTTGGTGGTAAAGATTTTTTACCATTTTTAGCGGCTCTTTACCGTCGTTTTTGCCGCGCTTTTCACCCACTAGCGGGGGGGCTTTAAACCCCCACTAGCAGCCGGAAAAGGGTTAAAACCACCCGCACAGCGCCGCTGCCCAACAATTTCAATGGGCAGGGGTGCTTTAGGAGCAGTGTATACACCGCTCCTACAGTGATAAGAAATAATGAGGGGTATGGCGCCACCAAATAATTCAAAAAATGATCAATGCAGCCACTAGATTAGTGAATAACCGCTCCTACGGTGCCTCAAAGATGCAGCTAGCAGGTCTCTTTTGAGTGTCCTGCCAGAGCACCGCTCCAGTGTGAAAGCCCTCGGGCTAACACTTGCGGCGACGTAACGACGGGAAAAAGTTTAGTGGATCGCCGTAACTCCTAATTTGCATACCTGACGCTGGTTTACGACGCGAACTCCCCCCAGCGGCGGCCGCGGTACTGCATCCTAAGATCCGACAGTGTAAAACTATTACACCTGTCGGATCTTAGGAATATCTATGCGTAACTGATTCTATGAATCAGTCGCATAGATAGAAACAGGGATACGACGGCGTATCCGCCGTCGTATCCCTTTTGTGAATCTGGCCCATAGTGTATAATGTGGAGATATAATGAGGAGACAAGAATCCTCATTTTAAATTAAATATAAGGCCCCATACACACGATAGAATCCATCCGCTGAAAAATCCCAGCAAATGGGTTTCAGCGGATAGATCCTATGGTGTGTACACTCCAGCGGATCTGTTTCCGCGGATATTTGGATGGATTCCAGCAGATCGAATATTTGCTGACATGCTAAACAAATCTATCTGCTGGAATCCATCCCAACGGATGGATCCGCTGGTCTGTATAGACTCACCGGATCCATCCGTCCGAAGGGATCCCCCGCATGCGTCGTAATGATTCGGCGCATGCGTGGAATTCCTTATATAACAGCGTCGCGCACGTCGCCGTGTCATAATCGCGGCAACGGCGCGACACGTCATCGCCAGAGGATTTTGGCGCGGATTTCAATGCGATGGTGAGTACACTCCATCGCATAGAAATCCGCGGAAATCCTCTAGAGGATTTATCCGTGGAAACGGTCCGCTGGACCGTATCCGCGCATAAATCCTCCCGTGTGTATGGGGCCTTAGAGTTTGCAGGTGGTATTTTATAAACATAGGCCCGGGTTCAGATACAATTGTGTATCAATCGGGGCGGCGTAACTTATCTCAGATATGTTACGCCGCCGTAAATTAGGGCGCAAGTGCCATATTCAGAACAAACTTGCGCCCTAAGTTAAGGCGGCGTAGCGTATATGGTGTTCCGGCGTAAGCCCACGGAATTCAAATTTTCCATGCAGTGGGCATGTTGTAAGGTAATGATGGCTGACCCCACGTAAATGACGTTTTTGGCTAACGGCGCATGCGCCGTCCGTGAACGATTCCCAGTGCGCATGCTCCAAATTAACCCGCAAAAAGCCAATGCTTTCGACGTGAACGTAAATTACGCCCAGCCCTATTCGTGAACGACTTACGCAAACAACGTAATCGACGGAAAATTAGACACTGGCCCGACGTCCATATATAACATAGGATACGCCTCATATAGCAGGGGTAACTTTACGCCGGAAAAAGCCTAACGTAAACGACGTAAAAAAAAGCGCCGGGCGGACGTACGTTTCTGAATCGGCGTATCTACCTAATTTGCATATTCCTCGCGTAAATCTACGGAAGCGCCACCTAGCGGCCAGCGTAAATATGCAGCCTAAGATACGACGGTGTAAGAGACTTACGCCGGTCGGATCTTAGGGAAATCTTTGCGTAACTGATACGAATCAGTCGCATAGATACGACCCTGCACACTCAGAGTTACGACGGCGTATCCAGAGATACGCCGTCGTAACTCCTATCTGAATCCCGGCCATATATTGTACCATCAACAAGTGAGCACTTATTTCTAAAAGATAAACAGGACCCCCCCATAAGAGTTTAATCTGTTGTCACATATGTGTCCTCTGCTCCTCTGCCAAGTATTGCTTTGTGATGACTTCTTAGTCAACCTGAACACCGTGGCAATGCTCCATTGGTGCAATTAGAGGGGAAGTAGCATTGCAGGCTGACAAGGTCAGTGACAGTACCTTGGCAGATTTAGCAGATGATAAATGGTATGTCCCCATGTCTGTTTGGACCAGTGTCAGTACCCAGTTCCCATACTGAGTACTGACCCACGAATGGGTAAATGTTTGGATGTTTGTCCAAGCTGCCTGTAGGTACAGGTCTACTTTGGCCAAAGTTGCATTTAGCTTCATCTTAAATGTGGAACACTCCAGAGATTTTCAAGGTTACCAACCAAGAAAATTGATGTCAGTGTAGAGAAGCGGTAAGCAGATAGACAGATGCAGCTAGCAATCTTATCATATCACTTATCTCAGTGCTGAAATGGAGAGTCAATAATGATCATTATAGCTAATTGATATGGGTGGAGTGATGTTAACGCAATTGGCTTCGTCAAAAACTTACAATTTTTTCTGTCTTTGAAGTCTCAGTTTTGCCTAAGGGGAAACTGTCAATTTCGCCAATTGTGTAATGCTGTGTACACACGACCATTTTTCATGATGAGAAAAATGCAATTTTTTTAATTGGTCGTGAAAAACAGTCGTGTGTGGGCTCCAGAGCATTTTTCTCGACGAGAAAAATGGGCGTTAAAAATTTAGAACCTGCTCTATTTTTTCTCGTTGTTTTTCACATTGTTCTATTTCACGTCGTGAAAAACGGTCGTGTGTACACTTTAACAAGTGGGAAAAAAACGTGCATGCTCAGAAGCAAGTTATGAGATAGGAGCGCTCATTCTGGTAAAACTAGCGTTTGTAATGGAGATAGCACATTCGTCACGCTGTAACAGACTGAAAAGCATAAACCTCTCACCAAACCTTTACTAACACGCAGTAACACAAAATCAGCAAAAGCAGCCCAAAGGGTGGCGCCAATCTAATGGAACTTACCCTTTATAGTGCCGTTGTACGTGTTGTACGTCTTCGCACTTTGCTCGAGCATTTTTTTTTTCACGATCGTGTGTATGCAAGGCAGGCTTGAGAGGAATCACTTCGAGAAAAACTGTTTTTTTCCATGACATGAATAACGGACGTGTGTAGGCGGCATAAGGGGAAATGGTTGCGCTACTAAATAGGATTAGAGCCTAAAATAACTCTAAACGATAGTGTAGTATAACAAACACTAAAATTTGCACAAATAAATAAACCGAAAAAGCAAATGAAAATGGTGTACATATGGCAATATGAATACAGTGCACAAAAAAAAAGTGAAAATGGGAAATCACATAAAATGTTGATCATAAATGTGGAAAAGTCCACGTGAAGTAATCAGAAAAATCCAATCCAGTAGGAGAAAGGAGGATGGGAAGATGTTCTAGATTTTCCACCACCACCGAAGGGAGCTTGGAGAAGGCCTTTCCTTGGGATAAACACCAGAAGATGTAAATACTCTTACCAGATACACAGGACGTCCTGTAAGTAGCAAGGTCACCAGATATTGCCCTCTGCAGGGTCAGACATGAGTCCGGGATGCCGAAGCCTCTGCGATCCAAACGTCCTCCCTCCTCCAAACAGTGCCTTCCATCCACTGTGCTCCGGGACACGATCTCCCAAGTGGGAGCGAAGCGTATAGGAGAATAAAAAAGCCTCCGATAGTGTGTTATAATATAAACACAGTTGATTTATTTTTTTAAAAAGATTCCAGAGTAATGTAAAACTTAAAAATGTGCCAGTGTCCTATAATTATGGGTCCCCTATCAGATAGTACTTGGCCTGGACTGCGCATTCGCAATCGGAGATCACGGAAATCTCAGAGAATAAACATCTGTTCCATCAGCTGTAGTTGGAGCATGCTCAGTTTACACACCGCTCTTGCCGGTCGCTCCCGATGCTTATCAGATAGGGGACCCCTGTAGATAGAACAGTGCTGCCTGCACTCAAATACAGCAAGGGGTGGATGTTTTTTTTCTAAGGGGCGGGTGTATTATGCTTATTCACGCCGCTCGCTGATGGAACAGCTCTGGCTGAGCATTTCAGAAAAGCACCCGCCCCTGAGGCTGGACATAATAAACGTCTTCTATTCAGTGAGCACGGCCTCTTATGCCGCGTACACACGGTTGTTTTATGTGATGAAAAAAAATGAAGTTTTTAAAAACGTCACTTTAATTGACCGTGTGTGGGGGAAAACGTCGTTTTATGTCTTCTAAAAAACGACCAAAAAAAATTGAAGCATGCTTCAATTTTATGTGTCGTTTTTCAAAACGTCAACTTTTACTTCACAGAAATTGACCGTGTGTAGCAAAAACGTAGTTTAAAACGACGTTTTTTTCATCCGCGCATGCCCAGAAACTACTTATGAAGCGAGCTTCAATGGAAAAACGTGGTGGAACGTAACCTCGCTTTGCTAGAACATTGTGAGAAAAACGATGGTGTGTAGGCAACTTCGTCTTTGAAAATTGAAGTTTCAAAAACGTCGTTTTTTACTTCACAGAAAATGTCGTTTTTTTTCATCACATAAAGTGATGGTGTGTATGCGGCATTATAATCATATCCACCCCTTTGATAAAACCATCCGCCCCTTTCTGTATTGAGTTAGCACGGCCAGCGCTGTTCTATCAGCGAGCGGCGTGGATAAGCATAATACACCTGCCCCTTAGAAAAAAATATCCGCCCATTGCTGTATTTGAGTGCAGCCAGCGCTGTTCTATCTTAATGGGCCCCCATCTGATAGAGCGAGTGGCGTGTTAACTGCGCATGCTCAAACTACAGCTGATGGAACAGATGTTCAGTCTCTGAGATTTCCGTGATCTCCGATTGCGCATGGGCAGTCCAGGCCGGGCACTATCTGATAGGGCAGTGGTCATCAACCCCTGTCCTCAGGGCCCACTAACAGGCCAGGTTTTATGTATTACCTTGGGGAGATATAGACTAGAATACTGCAATCATTGAGCAGCAAATGATATCACCTGTGATGTATTTCAGTTATCTTGCAAACCTGGCCTGTTAGTGGGCCCTGCAGGACAAGGTTGATGACCACTGCCATAGGGGACCCATATTGTTAGAACACCGGCAAAAAAAATACAAACGAACACCCTTACTTACGGGGTCACGTGGAGCGTGATGACATCAGCGCATAGCTCCGCCCGACATGTTTCGTCAAACGTGACGTCTTGCACAATTTCTCTAATTGAGCTGTTTGGGTAAAAAAAAAATTACTTTTTTTTGTATCTAGATTTTAGTTTTTAATTTAATTCTTTGCATTTATGTTTTTTCCTTTCTTTTCTTCCGAGTATATAATTAATTCTGTACTATTGCTATTTTTCATTTTTCTTTTCTCACTGTCTGTATTTTATTTCTCTGAAAAAAAAACATGAGGCTTACAAGGGGCCATTCTTAGCATAGGAACAAGTCTATGGTAGGTAAAGGGAGATTCCGTAATATATATATATATATATATATATATATATATATATATATATATATATATATATATATATATATATATATATATATATATATATACTGTATATATAAAGCGAGAGAGATACCATAAAATATTTTATTGGCTATGAGTCAGAACTGCCTCGTGGGTAATTTGAAAGTTGCTGTACTTTCTCAGCCTGCTCAAGATTGTTAAAAAAGATGTCAAATGAAATGTAATTGGTATGAATAAATCTGTCAGTAGCAGAGATAGTAATTTATTTTTTTTCTTTTATTTTCAGATCCTGAGACGAGCAGACAAAAATGGTAAGAATATGACAGCATTAAATATGAAACGAATATCTGTAGAAAAGTCATGATATATTTATGGCCTTTGTAGCTAGCCTGCGGCTTGGAAGGGTAACGGTAATTGGAGAGAAAGATACATCGCTGATCATTTAAACAATGACTAAACTGAACTCATTTCACAGAATCAGATAATGTTTTTTTTTTGTTTTTTTTTTTAATACAATTTGCTCTCTTGTATGAGAAGAGACCCCAAGGTGTTGCCCACTGTAAGTACTGTAGGTGTTTATATTTTTTTCCAGGAACTCAACCAAAATTGCCACTTTTGGGTTTTCCAAATAGTTTGTTGCTGGAGCATCAGAGCAAAGATTTGCAAAACATCAAAATTTGCAATAGTTTGGCTGCAATAAGCTGGACATAAAGGAATTTTTAAATTTTTTCCAATATATTTGCTATATTTATGCTGTACCGTTATTTATGTTTGAATACGTTTTTCTGTAGACATATCACAGAAAGCAAATAAGTTACAGAATAGTCTTCGGTATAGCAGTGGATGTCAGGTGTTCAAAAGCTGCTAATACTGCTTCCAGATGTCTGTTTTTTTTTGTTTTTGATTTTTACTTTTTTGTTTTTATTGCCAAAATGCAATTTTTACATTGTAGGAATGTGCCACAACTGTGAGAAAAGCATTTGACTCACAGTCAGGATGCAAGTGCAACCCCATTGATCTTAATGGGCAAGTTTGCCAGGCGGTGCCACCTGTCAAACTCTGCAGCCTGAGTTAATTAAAACTCAGATGAGAAACCTGTTTTTAGCTCCGCCTGGCTGCCCGTTTGAAAGAGCACTTACAGCTAGCCCTGGTCATGATGTGAGCAACTAATAATGAGTAAGAAAAAGTTTTTATTATTTTTACCTACATTTTTTTGTATCAAATAAAATAAAGAAATGTATATGCTCTTAAAAACAGTGGCCCAGATTCTGAAAGGAGATACGACGGCGTATCTCCAGATACGCTGTCGTATCTCTGAGTCTGAGCCGTCGTATCTATGTGCCTAATTCCTAGAATCAGTTACGCATAGATTTGTGTTATATCCGACCGGCGTAAGTCTCTTACGCCGTCGGATCTTAACTGCATATTTACGCTGGCCGCTAGGGGCGTGTACGCTGATTTACGCCTAGAAATATGTAAATAGGCTAGATACGCAAATTCACGAACGTACGCCCCGGCCGACGCAGTACAGATACGCCATTTATGTTAGGCTTTTCCCGGCGTTAAGTTACCCCTGATATATGAGGCGTACATGCGGCGTACCAATGTGAAGTATGGATGTCGTTCCCGCGTCAAATTTTAAAAATTTTACGTTGTTTGCGTAAGTCGTTCGCGAATAGGGCTGGGCGTCATTTACGTTCACACAGAAAGCATTGGCTTCTTGCGGGTTAATTCGGAGCATGCGCACTGGGATACTTTCATGGACGGCACATGCGCCGTTCGTAAAAAGCGTCATTTACGTGGGGTCACATAAAATTAACATAACACACGCCCATATCCACCACATTTGAATTAGGCAGGCTTACGCCGGCCTATTTACGCTACGCCGCCGCAACTTTCGTTTGAGAATACGGCACTTGCCTGTAAAAGTTGCGCAGGCGTAGCGTAAATAGGATATGTTACGCCCGCACAAAGATACACCGTTGTACGTGAATCTGGGCCAATGAGTTATTTAGGTTGGCAGATCATAGCAATATTGTCACGTTAACACATCCTGAAACTACTAAATTTGGAATGAACATCTAGACTTTAATGCCATGCTCTAAAACCAAAAACTAGTAATGAAATAGAATCCTACGAATTACCAAGATCTAACCCCCCAATGTCTCGCATCCAAGTACTAACCAGGCATATACAACAGAAAATACACTATAAGATAATGAATAGAGTCCCACAAGCCATGATGAAAAATAGGATGAGCTCCTCAAGCCAGCAGCATTAAACACTTGTACGGTCTCACACAAGGCTTACCAAATAATGCGACCCTACATATAAAAGTGGTCATTTGTGCACAGTAAAATTGCCCAGAGGAAAGAGCATTCTCTTCAGCCTCCACTCATCCACAGAGACACCAGGAATTTTGCTGTCATATACACCCACAACTGGAAGGGAACCACTGCACCACTGGGAATTAGCTCAGCAGGACCGATGCACATATGATAAAAGAGACACTCCACATAGTGTAAAACCACCCATAAAAAGGAATTTATTACGTCTAAGCACTTACAAATGTCAAGTAACACAGCATATAACATGGTACAGCAACATTGAATTTCAGCATCAAAGATGGCCTCCATTCCGTGCTCAGTATCTGGGTCCGCCCTACTGGTTTCGTGACAAATTACATCATAAGGTTTTTGTATATTACCACAATATCATGGTTTATGCATACCTCCCAACTTTCTGAGATAGGAACGAGGGACACCTTTTAGCAAAACTATGTAGGCATAGGACACACCCACTACCACACCCCCTTAAAGGAGAATCGTACACAAAGGTGCTTTTTTGCCACTATTATTCCTTAATGTTGGCTTTTGAAATGTACAAATGCAGTAATTTAGAAATTGTATGAAAGGGTTAGCACTGTAAAACACTTTTTGATAGACAAATAGTGCTTTTCCTATACAACTATAAAGATCAGACTAAAATGATGGAAAAATTAGGAGGAATGAGGGACAGAGGGATTTTGTTCCAAATCAGGGACAGTCCCTCGAAATCAGGGATAGTTGGGAGCTATGGTTTATGTAAAGCATTTTAACCACTTAAGACCCGGACCTTTAGGCAGCTAAAGGACCCGGCCAGTTTTTGCGATTCGGCACTGCGCCGCTTTAACTGACAATTGCTCGGTCGTGCGACGTGGCTCCCAAACAAAAATGGCGTCCTTTTTTCCCACAAATAGAGCTTTCTTTTGGTGGTATTTGATCACCTCTGCAGTTTTTATTTTCTGCGCTATAAACAAAAATAGAGCGACAATTTTGAAAAAAATGCAATATTTTTTACTTTTTGCTATAATAAATATCCCCCAAAAATATATAAAAACATTTTTTTTCCTCAGTTTAGGCCGATACATATTCTTCTACCTATTTTTGGTTTGCGCAAAATTTATAGCATTTACAAAATAGTGGATAGTTTTGTTGCATTTTTATAAAACATTTTTTTTTACTACTAATGGCGGCGATCAGCGATTTTTTTCGTGACTGCGACATTATGGTGGACACTTCGGACAATTTTGACACATTTTTGGGACCATTGTCATTTTCACAGCAAAAAATGCATTAAAAATGCATTGTTTACTGTGAAAATGACAATTGCAGTTTGGGAGTTAACCACAAGGGGGCGCTGAAGGGGTTATGTGTGACCTCATGTCTGTTTCTAACTGTAGGGGTGTGTGGCTGTAGGTGTGACATCATCGATTGTGTTTCCCTATAAAAGGGAACACACGATCGATCACGGCGCCACAGTGAAGAACGGGGAAGCTGTGTTTACACACACAGCTCTCCCCGTTCTTCAGCCCTGGGGACCGATCGCGGGACTCCAGCAGCGATCAGATCTGCGGGTCCCACGGTCACGGAGCTTTGGACCGGGTTGCGGTTGCGACCCACGGCTGGGCACTTAAAGAGGACGTACCTGTACGTGCTTGTGCCCAGCCGTGCCATTCTGCCGACATAAATGTGCAGGAGGCGGTCCTTAAGTGGTTAATTACACATGTTGCTGTTAACAATAGACATTGGGGGACCCCGAATGTGCCTGATCTCATCAGATCAGAAGCTAAACAGGTTTGGGCCTGGTTAGTACTTGGATAGGAAACATTGGGGGTAAGATTGTGGTAAGTCAAAGGATTACTTTTTATTTCTATTTATTTTTATCATTTTAGTTTTGGGTTTGTGAGCCATGGACTTACAGTATTATATATTTAATATATTTATACCTGTTTTGTCAAGTATCTAGGTATAGTGTCAGCAGCTATTATATGCATAAATTTACATGAGCACTGATATTTCACTTCTATTTTTATAGGCTTTAATGCTGTCTGGTCATAAATAGTATAAAGGGTAACATCTTCTATTTGTCTAGAATTAACCCCCTGAGCGGTAATCCCGAGTCAGGCTCGGGGTGGAATTTCAGGACCAAAAGCGGTAACCCCGAGCCAGACTCGGGACCGCCTCGCAGTGTCCACAGGCCCTGGATCCTGTGATGCCTCCCCACTGTGTGATCGAGCGGTGTCCTCCTCGCTCGATTCACAGTGCCGAGTGCCGCCGAGCTCCCTTCCCTGCAACGTTACGACGCACGGGGTGGAGATCGGGCCAAATTTAAAAAAGTAAATAAACACAATACATACAGTATAATGTAATCTTTTAGATTACAGTACTGTATGAAAAAAATACCCCCCCCCCCCCTTTGTCCCTAGAGGTCTGTCCAGTGTCCTACATGTACTTTTATATAATAAAAACTGTTCTTTCTGCCTGGAAACTGGAGATTGTCCATAGCAACCAAAAGTGTCCCTTTATGTCAAAAATGGTTTTAGACCAGCTAGAGTCACTTGCAAAATTGAGCGATAGCGATTTGTGGGAAAATTTGTCATAAAAAAATTAAAAGTAATAATTTTTATTATTATTATATTATTTGTTATAATTATTTATATGTATTTATTATATTATAATTTATGATTTTGTGTTTTAAATTTTATTATACCTGGAATGTCTACTAGACTCTTGTTTGGACATATTTAAGTGAGTTATTCCTAAGAATTGCAGGCCTACAATATAAAACGCCAAATTTCCATGCAAAATAATGGTACCGCTTTCAGCACCTAAAATCTGAAATAATCATACCGCCAGGGAGGTTAATGATATAAGTATGGTACTATGAAGAGTTGTGATCATTTGTTGGAAGCAGCTGGAGAAGCCCATAACAGTCAACTGAGTCTAAGAATAGAATATTAGTGTCGCTATAGTAATAGGATATTTTGGGTTGTATATGTCGTTTTTATAAATACCGTAATGAATTACTGTATATGGTGGATACTAAATGATCATAGCTGTTGGCAATTGTGATCATTAGCATTAAGTGGACTTCCAGGACCGAGCTGTTTAAATATTAATAAGGGGCTGTATGCACATTTATAAACAATGTACTATTTCTAACATTTATTTATTTTCAACATGCGTGTTTTATGGGTGAAAAACTGTGCCATGAGCCAGAACTGTTGTTCAAGCTGCAATTCTAACAGCATAAGATTGTCACAAAGTGGTGATTCCAGAATAATGACACACTCATTATGCTACTGGCTATGTGTGATGTGTCAGCTCATACAGGGATGTTAAAAAAAATCAGTATTAGTTATACAGTAAAACCCTGGATTGCGAGCATAATTCGTTCCAGAAACATGTTTGTAATCCAAAGCAGTTGTATATCAAAGCAAATTTCCCCATAGGAAATAATGGAAACTCAAATGATTATGGCAGAACGGGGGGATGATTTGCCTAGTGACAGGACACTGATCTACTGCTCCCTGTCATCGGGAGCAATGATCACTGTCGTGTCACTAGTAGCCCAGCCCCCCCCACAGAAAGAATCACTCATTAGAACACACTTAACCTCTTCATCGCCCCCTAGTGGTTAACCCCTTCCCTGCCAGTGTCATTTACACAGTAATCAGTGCATTTTTAGAGCACTGATCGCTGTATAAATGACAATGGTCTCAAAATAGCGTCAAAAGTGTCAGAGGAGTCCGCCATAATGTCGCAGTCATGATAAAAATCACAGATCGCCGCCATTACTAGTAAAAATAAATATTAATAAAAATATTCCATAAAACTATCCCCTATTTTGTAGAAGCTTGGTTGCACAAACCAATCAATATACACTTATTGATATACACTTATTTTTTTTTACCAAAAATATGTAGAATACATATTGGCCTTAACTGAGAAAGAAATTCGTTTTTTTTATATATATATTTTTTGGGGATATTTATTATAGCAAAAAGCTAAAATTCTATATATATATTTTTTAAATTGTCGCTCTATTTTTTTTTATATAGCGTGAAAAATAAAAACCGCCGAGGTGATCAAATACTACCAAAAGAAAACTCTATTTGTGGGGAAAAAAAGGACGTAAATAAAAAAAAATTTGTTTGGTACCACGTCTCATTACTGCGCAATTGTCAGTTAAAGCGACACAGTGCTGAATCGTAAAAAAGTGCTCTGGTCAGGAAGGGGGTAAATTCTTCCAGGGCTGAAGTGGTTAAGAAAGCTTATTATGTGTTAATGCAATGCATTAAGACAGACTATTTTGTATAGACTGGCTAACATAAGAAAAACTGGGCATGCACCTTTAGACACCTTGGGCTGGATTCAGGTAAAATTGCGCTTTTTTTACGGAGGCGCAGGGCAACGTTTTTGCCCTGCGCCCCCGCAAAATTACTGCGCTGCCCTTGATTCACGGAGCAGTAGCTCCGTAAATTGCATGGGCGCGCCGGCAAAATGCCCGGCGTAAGCGCGCGCAATTTATATGATCCCGTAGGGGGCGGGAATCATTTAAATTAGGCGCGTTCCCGCGCCGATCGTAGAGTGCATGCTCCGTCGGGAAACTTTCCCGACGTGCATTGCGGCAAATGACGTCGCAAGGACGTCATTTGCTTCAAAGTGAACGTGAATGGCGTCCAGCGCCATTCACGAATCACTTACGCAAACTACGTAAATTTGAAATTTCGCGACGCGGGAACGACGGGTATACGTAACATTGGCTGCCCCTGCTAATAGCAGGGGCAGCCTTACGCGAAAGACGCCGTACGGAAACGACGTAAACTGCGTACGCAGGGCTCGCGCAACGTTGTGAATCGGCGTTAGTATGCAATTTGCATACTATACGCTGAGCACAACGGGAACGCCACCTAGCGGCCATCGCAAGAATGCAGCCTAAGATATGCGGGCATAAGAGCCTTATGCCGCGCATATCTTAGGCTGCAGTCGGCGTAACGAGGTTCCTGAATCAGAAGCATTCGTTACGCCGGGGCATGTAAGCAATTGCGCCTGTGTAATCTTGAATCCAGCCCCTTGTACATTTTGGTACTCTGTACTACTTTTGCTTTGGCCACTAATGTACATTGCATTGGGACACTTTCACAAAAATGGGACTGTAATGTCCTACATGCATTTTCTCAATGTGTAAATCGGAAGTGGCCCTCAAATGAAACCTTGATTTTTGCTAATTGTTAACATAACATATATAAATGCTTCAGAAGTCATTTTGCCATCTAAAAATTTCCATTTCACTCAGCATCCATTTCTGTTTTTTTACAATTGGCAAAAAATGTGTTGCAACACAGCAGATTTGGGGATTCACTGCTTTTACCAGAAGTCTGCACATAACTGAAAGTCAAATTAAAGTAAGGTGACCAGATTTTTTAAATGAAACATATTTTTGTTTTTACTAGTAATGGCAGCAATCAGCAACTCTCTGCCCGTCGCTGCCCGCCTCACAGCCTCTCAAGTCTCACTCTCCGGGCCCCCGGGTACTACTGGATGGGGTGCAGAGGAAGATCCCTCCACCAGGGAGGGCAAGGAGATAGGCAGGCGGCTGGCCGGGACTTGAGCCAAGGCAAAAGAACATAAGTGGCGCGGAATGGGCATGCACCCAAAACTGAAGAAATATTCCCTCCGCTCCGACCAGCACATGATCATCAGAAAGGGGCACAGATAATGGAAAAAAAATAAAAAAAAATATTTTTTAATTTAAATCAGATTTTCTTTGATTTTTATCAAATTAATTTTAATAAACTGCTTTTGGAGTGAAAATATATCTAAAGATAGTTTTCTATTTAAGGTACATTATTAATTTAGTTTATTCAGCATGAAATGGAGCTTAGTTATGTAGCATGAGGCTGTATATTCTGCAATATTTACATTTTTGGTAAGCTCATTCGATGAATTCAAGCTCTGCAAGCTGAGATAACATGCACTGCATTAATGCATTCACACAATTTCACAATAACCATCAGGGCTTTTTTTCTCAGAGAATAGGTGCAGGAACTCCTCCCTTCCAAGTCACCCTTGACTCCACCCCCTACCGACCTCTGAGCACCGTTCCTTGGTTCCACCCCTTATCCTCTTCCGAGTACCACCCCTTTTAGAGAATGCCGAAACAAGTTTTATTTTGCGGTGCTAAGTATTTTGTATAGAATTTGTTAATGATAACATGAAAGGCAGTCAAATCGCAACAATAGCTTCCCCAGTAGCTATCATTATTGGCCCTCCAGCAGCCAGCAGATCCCTCCCAGCAAATATTGACCCCCTGCAACATAAGACACACTCCTGCAAAAATAGATCCCCTCCAGCAACAATAGATTCCCCAGTAGCCAGCATCAATATACCCTCCAGCAGCAAGCAACAAAGACCCCTCTCTCAACAGTACATCCCTCCTAGCAATGACTGACCCCCCCCCCCCCCCAGCAACAGATTCACCACAAGCAACAGAAGAACTCCCCAGCAACAACAGACCCCCTTATTTTGCAAAATAGATCCCCTCTAGCAACAAGAGATACCCCAGCAGCCAGCATCAATAGACTCTCCAGCACACCCCAGAACCTCTTTTCATTACATACATTCAGTTCGGGAGGTGCCGGAACTGCGTTCCCCCGCTGCGTTCCCCCGCGTTCCCGCTGAAAAAAAGCCCTGATAACCATGAGATAAAACAAAGTTCAGGATTATTCCTTTATCCCATTGTTTTGCAAAATCTATGTACACTAAAAACTGTATGACTGAATCAGTTCTGATATTGCTGTTTTACTAACCTGACAGCTTATTATTCTAAGTAGGAAACTTTCATTTTGTTTGCAAATATTAAAGATTCTAACTACCAGCAAGAATAGGTCCTTACATTTAAAGAGCACCTGTCATTTCAGATCCATCATGGCAGCGCCTATTAGCGGACATCCACTCACCTGCTGCCGCCACGTCCCTCACCTTGTTGTGTCATTGCCGCATTACCAGCCGTCCCATTAAAGTGAATGGGACTGTCGGTGAGTCAACAGCGGGTCAGAGGAGGAGCCGCTGCAGGACACAGATGACAGTTGCGCTTTAAAAATGATGATTTAAATTTACTTGATTTTAAATCAAGCCTTTTTACTAGTGATTTACCGGTAAATCATGATTTAAATCCACTTGATTTTAATCAAATCCACCCTGAGTTCACTTGATTTCACTCTGCTGTTTATATAAGGCTGATAATTGCTTATGTTACCTTTTTTTTATTAGCTGTTTATGCTTTCTATAATTAATGTGCACATAACTGAAAGGACAACATGAGCAGCTAGAGAAGCACTTCTGCTGGATGACTCAGAGATCTACGATATTATTTTGATATGCAATTCATGCAATTAGCTTGTTTTTATTATCCAGAAAGCTTTTCATGTGCTCACCTTGTGAACTGTAATGGATCTTGGTGTCCATTGTACATTAACACAGAACATTGTAACTGTGGGACTTCAGGCGCACGTACAGCACACAAGAAATTAGAGTACACAATGTTTTTAATTATACAAATTATACAAAATTATTTATGCATACAAAATAAGTAATTACACACAAGAAATAAAACTGCCTGGTGTGTCATAAATATAGATAACATTTGTTTGACCACTTGATCTTGGTTAGTATATAAAAATGATAAACACGATTCATCTAATTATTCTAATTCCTCGGGACCGACCATGAAAGGATGACATAGGGGCAGATCCACGTAGAGCGGCGATTCTCTCCGCTGGGCGTAGCGTATCTAAGATACACTACGCCGCCGTAACTTAATTTTTTTTTTCGAATCCTCAAAGAATTTGCGCCGTAAGTTACGGCGGCGTAGTTTATCTTTGGCGGCGTAAGGGCACGGAATTCAAATGGATGTGATGGGGGCGTGTTTTATGTAAATACGACGTAAACTATGTTTTTTTTTAACGGCGCATGAGCCGTCCGTGGGGGTATCCCAGTGCGCATGCTCAAAATAAAACCGGAACAAGCCAATGCTTACGACGGTGACGTCATTTTACGCAAATCCCTATTCGCGAACGACTTACGCAAACGACGTATAAAATTCAAAATTCGACGCGGGAACGACGGCCATACTTAACATTGAGTACGCCTCATAATAGCAGCTTTAACTATACACCGGAAAAAGCCGAACGCAAACGACGTAAAAAAATGTGCTGGCCGGACGTACGTTCGTGGATCCCCGTAACTAGCTAATTTGCAGGCTCGACGCGGAATTCGACGGAAACGCCACCTAGCGGCCGGCGGACAAAATGCACCTAAGATCCGACGGCGTACTAAGACGTACGCCTGTCGGATCGATCCCAGATGCCGTTGTATCTTGTTTTGTAGATACAAAACAAAGATACGACGCAGGAACTTTAAAATTACGCAGCGTATCAATAGATACGCCGGCGTAGTTCTTTTGTGGATCTGCCCCATAATATTTAAATCTGCCCCCACCTAGCATTTCTAGTGGCAGCCATCCTGTTTAAAAGCAGATGATTCATGTAGTATTTACTGCCTGAAATTCATCTACCCTTAGCTCAGGAATGCAGGCAGGAGGGTATGCTTAGTTGAGAAAACCTCTCCTCCAGATGAAAGAAAAAAAATGCACATGAAGACTCAAACAGGCAAATATATTATAAATTCCTATCTATTTACTAATACAAGCAGCTAAGTGCCGTTTCACACAGGGGCAACCCGACTTACAGCGCGACTTAAAGTTGCCCTTCAGGACAGGCGACTTTGGCCAATCACAGGATAATCAGCTCTGTGGGAGGGAGGGGTTTGCCTGAGTAAACTATTTTCTTTTCCCGTAAAGTTGCTTCAGTTAAGACAGAGATCCGACTTTGGAGGCAACTTCCATTGATTTAACATTTTTTTTTATATATATATTGTTATACAATTTTGCAAACGGGTAATTTTTCTCAGTCATTGATGTGCGCCGATGAGGCTGCTCTGATGGGCTGCACTTATGGGCACTGATGGGCTGCACTGATAGGCACCGATGGGCTGCACTGATGGGCACCGATGGGCTGCACTGATGGGCACCAAGAAGGCGTCACTGGTGGGCAATGATAGGCAGCACTGGTGGGCACTGATAGGCAGCACTGGTGGGCACCGAGAGGTGACACTGAGAGGTGGAACTGATGGGTGACACTGAAGGGCATCGATAGGTGGCACTGGTGGGCACTGAGAAGTGGCACTAAAAGGTGGCATTGATAGATGGCACTGATAGCTGGCAGTAATGGGTGCTGATGAGTGGCAGTGATGGGCACTGATGGGTGGCAGTAATGGAAACTGATGGGTGGCAGTAATGGGCACTGATAGGCAGCACTGCTAAGTGGCACTGATTAGGCACTTATTGGCACCACTGGTGGGCATTGATAGGTGGAACTTGTGGGCATTGAGAGGTGGCACTCATGGGCATTGATAGGTGACACTCATGGGCACTGTGGGCACTTGCAGAGATTACTGGCAGGGGG
This sequence comes from Rana temporaria, assembly GCF_905171775.1. Classification (NCBI taxonomy): domain Eukaryota; kingdom Metazoa; phylum Chordata; class Amphibia; order Anura; family Ranidae; genus Rana; species Rana temporaria. The sequence goes on from NC_053493.1 coordinate 355,182,612, forward strand.
TACTGACGGCACAGAGGAGGGCCCCTTACTTGGATCTGTTTACCCAAGTTTCCCGGAATTTAGGGTCCGCTCTGGGTGGTTAATAATCCCAGTTCCTGCAATGAATAACGACTCACCAGATCACAACAAAAGCCGAGCCTTATACGATCATATATTTTTATCTTACGATCTGTTGAAGGTCAAACTCTTCATCTATATCAAAAAGATAAAAACATTCAAAAGCATGTAATATCCTCTAATAACATCAGCTTTCCAGCGCAGCTCTCACCACTCTTCCGTTAAAACAAACATCATTGGCCGCCCACACGACCACACGATCGATCTGTACAGACGTGACTGTGCCTCTCAACCCAGGAACTGCTTTGTTTATTTCAACGGAAGGGTGATGAGAGCTGCGCTCGCAGTCTGATGTTATCCGAGGATATTACACGCTTTTGAATGTTTTTATCTTTTTGATATAGATGAAGAGTTTGACCTTAAACAGACAGCGAGATAAAGAGATATGATCGTATAAGGCTTGGCTTTTGCTGTGATCTGGTGAGTCATTACCCATTGGGGGGTTTTATCTCAAGGTGTGGTGACGGGAACTGGGATTATTACAACAATCTCTTGCCATTCAACCCAGATGGTGAACAGGCTCACAGCTTTCATAATCGTGGAGTGTCAAAGAAGGACTTTTTTTATATGTTGATCTGAATGTTGATCAAGTAGCACTGCTAATGTTTGTTTTTTGCCTTTTGGAAGTTCAAGTATATGTTGGTATGTTTTTTTGTTTTAAACAATGGTTGGGGCCACGTTATATACCCAAAGGTGGGCTTTAAGGAAAACATTGCAGTATAAACTAAAAATATGTGTTTAAAAAAAAATACATTATGTATCTTCAGCGTGTTTTTACTGTGTCGTTAACTGGAAGTGACCCCAACTTTGCTATTGGGAAAAGCAATTTATATGCCTACTTAAAAGATACCACACTCTAAAGATAAATCTACCTTAAACTGGCATTTTAACATCTGGTGAAGGTTGATATTTAAACAATAATTTTCTGTCTGATAAGTATTATTAAAGAAATGGATTATCTGGGAATGATGACCAGTAACAAGCATCAATTACAAACCTTGCAAGTCAAATTCAAAAACCTTTTAGCTAAAGTTTTGGATAATGCTTTATCATCTTCCAGTAATGCAGCTTCCTCTTGTGATTGCAGATGATGGAAAACTGTCCTTTGAAGAATTTAAGGCTTACTTTGCTGATGGAATCTTAAGTGCAGAGGAGCTGAGTGAGCTTTTCCACACCATCGACACCCACAAAACTGAGTAAGAAATGTATTCACTATCTTTTATAATGAACCCAAGAAAGAGTAGATCGATTACTGCACATTTTAAGAAACTCAGGATTGATTGTAGGTCAGATATAACTAAACAGGAATTTTGGATGGCTGCATATTGATTTTATTGGTTACGGGTTTAAACTATTTCTCCTAAAACTTTATTATATATACAACAATATATAGATTGAAAAAGGGGGGAAGGAAAACCTGCGCTGTCAATAAAAATTAAGAATATATAATAACTGCCTGCACAACAGATATACTGTATTATAAAGCGAAAGTGGAAGTGATAAAGTGCGGCGCTCAAAATGATACTTTTGATGTGCTCAAAAGATATGGGATTGGTAAATAAATAAATATGAATGTAATCTCCGTGTGAACTGAACAGATAGGTTGAACCAATGAACTGGTTGGAATACACACACAATAAAATATGAATAATAGTCAAAAGTGATAGTGAAAGCACAATCAAAAACAAAACAAAATAGTGCTAATAAACACATGGACAAGAGTCCAAGTATTCAGGGTAGGTAAATACACAAAGTGAATAGTGTGAATCTATAATTGATAATAAAAACAATGCATGAAATAAACACCATGGATGGCAATGAACCAAGTGTGCTAGTGAACAAGTGAACATATAGTTTGAATATTCCACTGAGATGAAAGTGACTGTATATGTAGTTGTCTGTAGATACCGTATTTATCGGGGTATTGCGCGCTCCGGCGCATAGCGCGCACCCATAATTTTGACCCTAAAATCCTGTAAAAAAACATTTTACTACTTACAGTTTTGGTGTCTTGCCCGGCGTCCATCGGCAGCATTGTCCGGTCCGGCGTCCGTCTGCGGCCTCGGTGGTGTCCTCCTGGTTTCTCCCGCGCTGTCTTCATGTCGAATCCCTGCTTCCCGCGCTCTGTTTGAAGCCTCCGCCAACGTATACCGAGCGCAGTACACTCGGGTATATTCGGCCAGGCTTGGCTTTTCACGCATAAACGTCACAGAGCGTGACTACGAGCGAAGCCGAGCCTGGCCGAATGTACCCGAGTGTACTGCGCTCGGTATATGTTGGCGCAGGCATTCAAACACGGCGCGGGAAGCGGGTATCGGCGTATATCGCGCACCCACGATTTTGCCCTGATTTTCAGGGCAAAAAAGTGTGTGATATACGCCGATAAATACGGTAATCCACCACTGTGAAGATCAAAGGCTTACCAGATGTTTTGGACCCAACAAGGCATACGCCTGATGAGTCGAGCGGGCTTGTTGGTGTAACACACCCAGGGAAAAGTAAGCAAGCACAGCTTCCAAGTATTGACATCAATGAGTATACACCATGGATAAGGCAACGGTACTTCATATACAAATCCTCCCAATGTATCATGTGGTGAAAGGAGAGAAAATGGGCCACATAGCATAATTCCGTTTCAAAATGAAAACATTTATTACATAAATATAAAATGGTCACTGGGGTCGACCCCAGAAGATACCTTATTAAAAGAAACGCGTCGGTAAGGGCTCTGCTGATGCCACTGCGTTATTTTGATCTTATTTGCTCTTACATATCCTCTCAAATGTGAGTGACCATTTTATATTTATTTAATAAATGTTTTCATTTTGAAACGGAATTACACTAGGTGGCCCATTTTCTCTCCTTTCACTACATGATACATTGGGAGGATTTGTATATGAAGTACCGTTGCCTTATCCATGGTGTATACTCATTGATGTCAATACTGTGAAATACATCTGCCTGCTTCTATTGGACGCTGTGCTTGCTTACTTCTCCCTGGGTGTGTTACACCAACAAGCCCGCTCGACTCATCAGGCGTCTGGTAAGCTTTTGATCTTCACGTGGTGGATTATCTACAGACAACTAATTATACAGTCACTTTCATCTCAGTGGAATATTCAGACTATATATTCACTTGTTCACTAGCACACTTGGTTCATTGCCATCCATGGTGTTTATTTCATGCATTGTTTTTATTATTAATTATAGATTCACACTATTCACTTTGTGTATTTACCTACCCAATATATAAATTGTACATGTTCATGTGCTATTTTATTTTGATCTTTGTTACACAGTGAGCACACGCTATATGGCCAAAAATACGCTATATGGCCACAAAAGTTTTTTTTCTGTACAACATAAATGTACCTACCAGCTCCATAAAGACATGGTTTGACATGTTGGGTGTGGACTCTCAGGTCTTTTTGAAAAATGTATTGGTTAAGAGCATCAAATACAGCTAATGTGTTTTGGGTAGAAACCCCCCCTTTTTTTCAGGGCTTAAGCAGTGAATGATCTTAGAATCACATTAAAGCGGTTGTAAACCCGCATATCATTTTTATTTTATTTTTTACACCTGCAAGGAAAAAGCCATAATGAGCTAATATGCACCGCATATTAGCTCAATATGAAATACTTACCTCGGAATGAGGTAGGTAACTTACCTGGTCCACGCCGAGCCGAGCCTCTGCGTGTCTTCCGGGTATCGCCGCTCCAGCGCTGTGATTGGCTGGAGCGGCGATGACGCATGTGCGCGGGAGATTTCCTTTCCGGCATGGGTCGGCGGGGCCGGCCCTTCAGCCGAGGATCCCCCCTGCGCATACGCCGCTGCAATCAGCGGCGCATTGCGAGGGGAATATCTCCTAAACCGTACAGGTTTAGGAGATATTCTTTATACCTACAGGTAAGCCTTATTATAGACTTACCTGTAGGCAAAAGTGAAAAAAGTGGGTTTACAACCACTTTAAGATTTTAAGATTCAATGGGAGACCTACAGTATTTTACAAATATGAGTAGACCCCTCACATATTTGTAAATATGTTATTATATCTTTTTATGTGACAACACTAAAGAAATGACACTTTGCTACAATGTAAAGTAGTGAGTGTACAGATTGTATAACAGTGTAAATTTGCTGTCCTCTCAAAATAACTCAACACACAGCCATTAATGTCTAAATTGCTGGCAACACAAGTGAGTACACCCCTAAGTTAAAATGTCCAAATTGGGCCCAAAGTGTCAATATTTTGTGTGGCCACCATTGTATTCCAGCACTGCCTTAACCCTCTTGGGCAAGGAGGCCACCGGAGCTTCACAGGTTGCCACTGGAGTCCTCTTCCACTCCTCCATGATGACATCACAAAGCTGGTGGATGTTGGAGACCTTGTGCTCCTCCACCTTCAGTTTGAGAATGCCCCACAGATGCTCAATAGGGTTTAGGTCTAGAGACATGATTGGCCAGTCCATCACCTTTACCCTCAGCTGCTTTAGCAGGGAAGTGGTCATTTTGGAGGTGTGTTTGGGGTCATTATCATGTTGGAATACTAAACTGCGGCCCAGTCTCCGAAGGAAGGGGATCATGCTCTGCTTCAGTATGTCCCATTACATGTTGGCATTCATATCTTGGTCTCATCAGACCACAGGACATGGTTCCAGTAATCCATGTCTTTAGTCTATTTGTCTTCAGCAAACTGTTTGCTTGCTTTCTTGTGCATTATCTTTAGAAGAGTCTTCCTTCTGGGTTGACAGCCATGCAGACCAATGGGATGCAGTGTGCATGGTCTGTGAGTGAGTGAGTGAATAACTTCTATAGCGCTACAAATGCGAACTGAATCGCCTCAAGGCGCTTATTTCCATCCAGTGTCGTCCTTATCCTTCAGAAGAGATGAGTCTTAAGTTTTTTTCCTGAAGACCCGATGGTCTGAGCACTGACAGGCTCACCCCCCACCCCTCCAAACTCTGCAGCAATGCTGGCAGCACTTATACGTCTATTTCCCAAAGACAACTTCTGGATATGCTGCTGTGCACGTGCATTCAACATCTTTGGTCGACCATGATGAGGCCTGTTCTGAGTGGAACCTGTCCTGTTAGATTGCTGTATGGTCTTGGCCACCGTGCTACAGATCAGTTTCAGGGTCTTAGCAATCTTCTTATAGCCTAGGCCATCTTTATGTAGAGCAACAATCCTTTTTTTTTTTTGATTTTTAGAGAGTTCTTTGCCATGAGGTGCCGTGTTGAACTTCCAGTAACCAGTATGAGAGAGTGAGAGCGATAACACCAAATTTAACACACCTGCTCCCCATTCATACCTAAGATCTTGTAACACTAACGAGTCACATGACATCAGTAAGGGAGAATGGCTAATTGGGCCCAATTTGGACATTTTCACTTGGGGGTGTACTCTCTTTTGTTGCCAGCGATTTAGACATTAACGGCTGTGTGTTGAGTTATTTTGAGGGGACAGCAAATTTACACTGTTATACAAGCTGTACACTCACTACTTTACATTGTAGCAAAGTGTAATTTCCTCAGCGTTGCCACATGAAACGATATAATAAATAAAATAAAAAATCTGAGGGGTGTAGTCACTTTTGTGAGATACTATATGTTAGGGCTTGATAAAGACTGTCAAAACCCAAGGGTACTAAGAACTGCTGGCTGGGGTGGCAAGACAATGTGAGTGGCCTGCACAGCACCCTGACCTGAGTCCTATTTTAGATCTTTCCAAAACAGTGGAACCTGTTATAGGCAGGGGGAGGTGGGAGACTGTATATCAATGCACAATGGAATGGAATAAGATGACAAGCTCATATAGATATGATGGTGAGGTGTTCACAAACTTATGGTCATATATGGCATATATTATTATTAAAGTAAAAGTCCTAGCAAAAGTTGTTTTGTTTTTTATAGCATTTAATAAAGTGGGTGCAGAGTGGTACCTTATTAAGTTTTTTTTAATGATGTCTGTGGCCTTGATGGGCAGACTGATGCCACCAAGGAAAAGTAAGGGAAAGCCTCTTTCCTCCATCTACTACGCCATAGTATGTAAAGATGTCCATACATCAGAAGATTTTGAAACTAATGTATGTGCAGACATTTGTATGGATATTTGAACAAAAAATAATAGGACATTCGATGACTTGACACATGTCCTTTGAAGGTGCTTCAAAATGTAATTTGCTTTCATCAATTTTGGAGCAAATGGACTTTCACAAAATAAAATCATATGCAGTCAGTCATGCCCTCCTAACCCTCTTGAATTTAATTGAATTGTTGCTGCACTGTCTCCCTTTATATTGTAAAGCACCGCATATGCTGTTGGCCCCATATGCATCCTGTATAATAATAATAATGATACACTGTTTGAAATTTGTGTATTTGAGCTCCTGAATAACTCCGTGAGGGAATTTCACGCTCAGCTACAGAAATAATGTCCTTCATTTTTTCAAGTACAAAGCAAACTCTCGAAGATTACCAGTAATAAATGTCTCTGAAGTTCAAACGCAACTGAACAGGACCATATTTAATGAGAAATTAACTGCTATTTCTTTGGATAATTACAAGAGATTCCAGAAAACATGAACACCCTGGATTCTCTATACCCAACCAAACCCAGCCACCTTAAACTCATTTGTCATCCCCCAGAGACCCATTGGGGAGAGTATCCCCTTTTCTACATCTGCACTGCCCCATCCTCCTTCCCTCCACCCCCCTTCTTGTCCCCCGTATCTCTCATTCTTCTCCTTCCATCCCATTTTCCTTTCTTTTCTAATCTTTAATTGTGCCGCAGTATCAAAACTCAACACCGTAACCTGTTTACCATTTATGGCTTCATAAAATGGCTTCTCCAATTGAACTGTCCTTCTTATGGAGGCCCCACCACCCTCTATCCTGCCAACGGCAGTGCCATCTTGTGCAATACAAGAAAACCAAGCCTCACTTTGAATCCAATAGTGCCATTGTGCTGTTAGTCACATGAGGGAGCTGCAAGCACCTATTGTGGAGCCAATTCCTCTGCAGATCTCAGCTTGGTCTGGATGCCAAGAATCAAACCTTTAACCTCCTTGGCGGTATCCCCGAGCGTGACTCGGGGTGGTTTTTCCATGCTATTATCGGTATCCCAGAGTCACGCTCGGGGTAGATGTGCAGATCGTGCAGCGGCGCGGCTTACCTTCTCGCTGAATCCACAGGCTTGGTTTACTTACCTTGTCCCTGGATCCAGCGATGCATCCCGCTGTGTGAGCGAGCGGGTCCTCGCTTGATTCACAGTGTCCCCGTGTGCCGCCGATCTCCGTTCCCTGCGACGTTACGACGCATGGGAGCGGAGAACGGCGCCAAATTCAAAAAAGTAAACAAACACATTACATACAGTATACTGTAATCTTATAGATTACAGTACTGTATGTAAAAAATACACACACCCCTTGTCCCTAGTGGTCTGCCCAGTGCCCTACATGTTCTTTTATATAATAAAAACTTTTCTTTCTGCCTGCAAACTGTAGATTGTCCATAGCAACCAAAAGTGTCCCTTTATGTCAAAAATGGTTTTAGAGCAGCTAGAAAACAGTGATAATAAATTATAATCACTTGCAGAATTGAGCGATAGAGATTTGTGGGGAAATTCGTCATAAAAAAATAAAAGTAATGACAGCGACAATTCTGCAACTGAGCAAATTTCAGTGATTTTGAGTTGATTACATTATTGAATATTTTTTATTATAATTATATTATTATTTGTTATAATTATTTATAATTATTTATTATATTATAATTTATAATTTTGTTTTTAAAAAAAATTCATACCAGGGATGCCTACAAGACTCTTGTTTGGTCAGATTTAAGTGAGTTATTCCTAAGAATTGCAGGCCTACAGTATAAAACGCTAAATTTCCTTGCAAATAATTGTACCTCTTTTGGTACGTAATTCCAGACAGAATCATTCCGCCAGGGAGGTTAAGTGGAAATTATTTGCACTTAAAGGGCTCATGTACACTGGTGGTTAAAGGAGCAGTAAACACATGAGTAATACACAGGGGACTTGTGCAATGGCTTTATAGGGCAGTACTTTACTGTATCCCTCTGCCGGCTGTAGTTGAGGCCCATTATCAGTGTTGCTGCACTTAACATCCTTGGTAAACCAGCATGCAGTGTAGGTGCTATTTTCCAAATATCCTACTCCCAGCCACTGTAGACTTCACTGTAGGAAGGGGTCCCTTTGCCTCTGCACATATGGCTCCTGTGATTGGAAGTGAAGGAGGGGAGAGTGAGAGAACACTGGCAGCAAGGGCGAGATTGAGCGGATCATTGCCGCCCATGCAGCACCGAGTCACCGCTCTCAGGCCTCAAGAGCTGGATCCCAACAGTCTGGTCAGTGTTCTATGGTTCGTGTCTCAGAGTTCAATTCACATGATCCTTAGCATAGGTCCATAGTCTTTCCATGTTTGTTTCTCCCCCTGCTGGCTAGAGGGAATAGTGCAATATCAAATCTGGCATAGCAGTAGAAAGTGAAAGCAAACTGACTATAAAGAGGACAATATCTCCTTCTCAATGTTTCTGTAGTAACATGCTATGATTGATTGTTACTTCCATTCTGGTGGTGGCAGCCATGTTAGTAGTATAGCAAGTTTATTTTTATTTTTATTACTTTTAACTATTTATACGTAAAAACATTCTGGGGCAGATTCACGTAGATGGGCGTATTTTTGGGCGGGCGTAACGTATTTGATTTACGCTACGCCGCCGCAAGTTTTTCAGGCAAGTGCTTTATTCACAAAGCACTTGCCTGTAAAGTTGCGGCGGCGTAGCCTAAATCCCCCTGGCGGAATTCAAATTCGGTGGGTAGGGGACGTGTTTCATTTAAATGAAGTGCGTCTCCGCACCGAACGAACTGCGCATGCGCCGTCCCTAAAATGTCCCGGCGTGAAATGCTCTAAATGACGTCGCAAGGACGTCATTGGTTTTGACGTGGACGTAAATGGCGTCCAGCCCCATTAACGGACGACTTACGCAAAAGACGTAAAATTTAGTCGCGGGAACGACGGCCATACCTAACATAGGATACGCCACCTAGGGGGCAGCTCTTTACGCCGACATAACTCTTACGGAAATGGCGTATCTTTACTGCGACGGGCAAGCGTACGTTCGTCAATCGGCGTATCTACTAATTTGCATATTCTACGCCAAACTCAGTGGAAGCGCCACCTAGCGGCCAGCGGAAATATTGCACCCTAAGATACGACGGCGCAGGCCGTCGTATCTTAGGTAGGTTTAAGTGTATCTCAGTTTGAGCATACACTTAAACATGCGACAGGCTTAGATTGCGAGTTACGTCGGTGTATCTACTGATACGCCGGCGTAACCAACTCTTTGTGAATCTGGCCCTCTGTTATTTATTGTAGTATTGTTTTAATTTCTGGGATATGTTTCCATGGCTACTTGAGCTGTATAGAGAGTAGAAGAATAGATCCTGTATTTACTTTGTGATTCAGCTCTCTGCTTTTATACTTGAGTGGCAAATCTATAGAAATGGAAAAATAAGGAATTGTTTTTATTTTTTATGGCAACAATTGTTTTCTATCGGGTTCACTTGATAAATTTACCAATAAGGATATATTTTATTATAACAGCTACCAATGTATGTATACAGTTTTTTCATCTATACATATTCTATATAATACATATACATCGGTGTATACATTTTGAAATGCACTAATTGGAAGCCAGATTATAACTGAAATATGCAAGCCAGAATAAAATCAAACTAAAAGCCCTTCATGTCTGCTTAAATAGGTTGTATCCTCAATTTTTTAAGTTGTACCTATAGGTAAGTCTATAATAAGGCTTACCTATAGGTACAGTAAATATCTCCTAAACGGAGCATATTACTTTGTACGTGCCGTAAAGGTCATGCCATGACTGGCGGCTGTCCTGTGCATGCATGGGAGTGACATCACGTGACTCTGGCCAGTCACAGAGCTGGAGTTCGCAGCCCTGGAGGGAAGACAGGCGAACATGGATGCGGCCTCCAGCGGGGACAGCGAAGGCTGTGTTTGTGTCACAGGCCCTTAGGCCACTGAAAATAACCTGATATTTATAGAGCCTATGGAGTCAGGCTACACATGCACAGTTTGGTGTGTATTGCTAGAGAGTATTTTTTCCTTCATGGGAGAGTGCATGTGATCAGCACAGGGCCAATCAGCACTGTTCAGATAGAGGGTCAGGGGTCTAGAAGCCTGATAGGACAATCGTGGGAGAAATGAAAACTCCTCCTACAAGATTTACTAAGAACTGATAGAAATCACATGACTGCTATATACTGCTGATGAAAAAAAGGTATTTATCTGTTTACTAAATATATTATATATTTACTAAAATGATAGCATTTCCATGTTCTGTGTACTAGGGGAGACCAGATATATAGAATTCAGGTTCTGGGTTTAGTAACACATTAACATTTGTAAATTGCTTATATTAGACCATAAAGTATAATTTAGCTCAACACCAAAAATTGTATATATTGCAGCTTACCAATCATTAGATGTGGTGGTTGCATTAGTATTTGTTTTTTAAGACTTTTCTCCCTCTTTCAGGGTGCTTTGCAGGCGCTATTTTTAGCGTTATAGCCCCTGCAAAGCGCAAAGCGCCTCAGTGTGAAAGTAGCCTAAGACCCCTTTCACACTGAGGCGCTATAACACTAAAAATAGCGCATGCAAAGCTCCCTGAAAGAGCGGCTCCATTTACCCGGAGGGCTTTCACAAAAAAATTCCGGCAAGCAGCATCTTTGAGGCGCTGTAGAAGTGGCTCCTAAAGCACCCCTGCCCATTGAAATCAAAGTGTAAGGCCATATTTATGGGTGCTGGTAAGGCTGCATTTATGGGAGCTGGTAAGGCTGCATTTATGGGTGCTGGTAAGGCTGCATTTATGGGTGCTGATATTACTTTATTTATGGGTGCTGATATTACTACATTTATGGGTGCTGATATTACTACATTTATGGGTGCTGATATTATTGCATTTATGGGTGCTGGTAAGGCCATATTTATAGGTGCTGGTAAGGCTGCATTTATGGGTGCTGCTATTACTGCATTTATGGGTGCTGGTAAGGCCATATTTATGGGTGCTGGTAAGGCCATATTTATGGGTGCTGATATTATTGCATTTATGGGTGCTGGTAAGGCTGCATTTATGGGTGCTGATGTTACTGCATTTATGGGTGCTGGTGAGGCCCCATTTATGGGTGCTGGTAAGGCCGCATTTATGTTTTGACAGGGGCGCAGTTTCAGTGCTTGCCATAGGCGCCATTTTCACTAGATACGACCTGTGCCTGTAAGTACAGTGAATATCTCTTAACCATACGCCTTTTAGGAGATATTCATATCGTTCCAGTCAATTACATAACTGCACAAGCGTAGTGCGTGTTGTATTTAGGGCACACTGTGTGCTGAATGTGGAGAGTGCTGTGCTGCAATTGTGGCTCCAATGCGCATGCGTAGGGGTGACGTCATCTTGGCCTGGCCATTCAAACAGCAGAGCTTGAACCAAGAACGAAGACTTGGTAAAGAGGGAAGCGCAGGAAATTGTGACAGCAAAGCACTGGAGGGCTTTGTTTCAAAGGTAAGTCAGTTATAGTGTGCTAGTATTTGGGGCATAATAGCACATTATGGCGTAAACATGAATAAGCCAATTAAAAAAAATGAAAATTGAGAGTTTACTACAGCTTTAAAACACCCAGATGCACATCTCCTGATTATATCTTAGTGGCAGTACTTATCCTGTATTGTGTTTTCCTTGGCGATGGTTTGTAGGCAGATGTATTTGTAGGAAGAATTCCAGAAGCTCACTGACATACGGTAGCACATATAATCTGTCTATACTATAAAAAAAAAAACGTGTACGTACTGCCCGCTGTGTAAGGAGTGTATTTGGCATAATGATAGAAAAATGTAGCAGTAAGGTACATTGTAGATGAATGCTAGAATCATGCTGAGTATTGTCAGAAATGGCAAAATATTTTAACTGCTGCAATGATTATCTCTTCAGGTAGCATTTTCTTTCTTTTCCTTTTAGATATAATCAGATATTTTTTAGGTTCTTACTTGAAATAGATTTAGAAAGTCTTTAAAGTATAACCAAGGGCAAAACTTTTTTAGATTTGGATAGAGGAGGGATATGTTAGAAGCTCTGTCAGGTTTTTATTGTATAGAAACAAAAATGGCCAGCCTACAGAGAGGTAAAAACCTATGGCATAGTTAGCACACAGAAGACATTAAAGTGGTTGTCAACCTCTGAAAACCAAAAACAAAGGCATAATGAGCTAGTATGCTTCAACCCTCTCCTAGACCGAGAGACTCACAGCAGAAGATTATAATCAGTTCAAATAACCTGATGCTGGTATCTCCTACTTCTTTGTGTAAATTGTGTGCCTCCTATGTGTGAATAACCATTGGTAATTGAATCACCTCTGGTTTCTTTATGTCTGCTAATCCTCTTGGAGTTGTGATTAGTATTGTGCCACTTTACTTTGTTCCCGAACCATTGTGTTTGTGTATGTTTGTGTATGTGTTTATATTTACGGTATGTACTTAGATGTACTGATGATATTACTGTTTAAAGTTTGCGTTGGTTAGGATAATGTGATCACACTCTTATCTGATTTTGGGTGGTAAAGCTTTCAGTAAAGAGTTCCAGTTTTCACCTACAGTAAGCTAGAGTCATGTAGCTCTTGGGTGCAATTCACAGCTATAAGACTGCATTCTCACTTCAGCGTTTTGAATCACGGGCATATTTTACTGAAGAGGCACAACCCAGTGATCTTCCAGCAGAAGAGCTGACCTCTGTCTACAACAATCAGTGGCCCTGAAGGATTTGTGTAAGGCCAATGAATTTTATTTTGCTTCCCAGCAGAAGAGCTGGCAAAGCACCACTAACTTCTGCCCAGCACCCACAACCCTTTCAGAGCTCCAAGGAGCCAGGGCAGGCAGCCCCTATTCCCAGAAACAGGCAAATGCAGAGAAGCTCAACTCCCAGCTGAGGTAAGGGGAGCTGGATACAGAAGCTTTTTTTTCCTTCATGCATACAATGCATGAAGGTTAAACAACTTCAGCCTTTAGAACAGGGGTCTTCAAACTATGGCCCTCCAGTTGTTCAGGAAATACAATTGGACAGAGGGTTCCGGGGGCCCAGGGAGAAAGATTAGTGGTTATTTTTCCCTAGCGGCAGCCTGAGGAAGGCAAAGGAGGTGGTTGTTTTCACTCCACAGTTTTCACTCTCCCAGTCTGGGAGAAGAGGCTCCCTCCCCAGCAGCAGATCCACAGTGCATACCAAGGACCAGGGAAAGGAGGTAGTTGTTCTCCCTCTTAAATATCAGTTAAGAGAGAGGAGGAAGTCATCCTCCCACCCCAACAGCCATAAGGAGTTGATGATGTGGGGTCCCCAGCAGAAGCACTGGCATCAAGACAGAGTGCCACCAACCTCTGCCTAGCACCAGCAACAACTCTGGAGCTCCAGAGAGCCAGGGCAGGTCCACAGCGCTAATGTAGTGAAGCACCGGCATCAGGGCAGAGTTCTACCAACCTCTGCCCAGCACCAGCAACAATTATGGAGCTCCAGAGAGCCAGGGCAGGTCCATAGTGCCACTGTGGACAACCCTGCCTTGTGTCTTGTGCCTTGACTTCTGCTGAAACTTGAACTCTTTGCTCCTCCCGTGAACATGTCTCTGCACTTCCTCTTTGCCAGATTATAGTGCTTCTCAGCTAGTATCTCGCTCTTGTCTTCCCTGCTGCCGTCCATAATTTGCTACTTTTATTATCGACCCTTGGCTTGTCCCTTGACCTGCTTATCCACTACTGGACCCCGGCTTACTCACCTCCTGGTGAGGTGATCCTGAGGACTGTAACCTGGTACTAGCATGCAGCTAAACCCATCTTCACCATCAGGAGCTCTGGTGAACACCGGTTAGCTCACCTCAGATGAGCTTACCTCATCTGCCAGGGTGACTGCCTGTGCACCTATCCTGCTGGTCGGTGGTAGTTCTGCAACTGCTGTAGCAACTGGCCTTCAAGCCTGATGCCTGATCGTGACACCCCTACTTCCAGCTGAAGCGCTGGCAACAGGGCAGAGTGCTGCTGGTCTTTGCACTTACAGTGTCTTCACGGCTGCAGGAAGTGCATCCGGCCCCTCTCCTCAGCAGCAGACCGAGCCCGGAAAGATAAAGACTCCCCAGCTGAAGCGCTAGCAGCCGGACAGAAGGTCCATGACCTTTGCCCCACACCTAATGATGACAATTCTTCATTGCAGCCAAGAATGGAAATCATGTGGACCGACTAAGTGGATTCACTCTACCCGATGCAGGTCCAGACCAGGTGGCGGTCTGGAACCTGGTTAGTCTCATTTTGATGGGGGAGAAATCTGATAGACCCAACAGGGGCTTTTGGAGGGGACTGTAGGGTAGCCTCTTGACTACTAACTATGGGCCCTGGCTTTGTGAGGGGGCTGTATTCTTTAGCAGGTGTATACCTGTGGGACCTTTGGAGTGGTTTTGCTCTGGATTTGGGTCCATGCCCCCCCCCCCCTGAAACACACAGACTCTGAGAACCAATGACCTAGATACAGAATCGGGGCCCCTGTGTGTTTTTGGGGTATGGAATTAGCAGCCCAAGCCAGTCTTAACTGCTTCAACCCCCTTCTAGACTGAGAGACTCACAGCAGAAGATTATGAGCAGTTCAAACAACCAGATGCTGGTATCTCCTGCTGCTTTGTGTAAATCTGTTTATTAAGGTATCTTTCTCTCATTGTATAATTCCCCCATTATGTGCCTATAAGGTGTGATTTCCCATTGTTAATTTAATCACCTATTGTTTCTGTCGGTCTGTTAATTCCTCTTGGAGATGTGATACTATTGTGTGCATTTTACCTTGTTACCAAACCATTGTGGAATGTGTATGTGTTTATGTTTGTTGTTCCTTAGATGTACTTATATTACTGTTCAGAGTTCTGAGTGAGTTTTCAATAGATATTCCAGTTTGCACCTAAGATAGTGTTGTGCAGTTCTTAGTGCAATTCTCAGCTATAATACCTAGTTCCAGAGTGAAGGAAGCTGTATTTTGGTAAAGGCACCCGGCAATGTGCCACATGGTCCGTCACATTTGGTAGCGTGGTCTTCCGAAGATGTGTCCCGGTTGGGTCTGTCACAAGAGTAATGCAAAATTTTGAGTTGCCTTCAGAACAGGAATATAGTGGAAATCTTCCAATGATGACAACTTTCTAAGAGGGGATTTCCTTTACATTGAGAAAATATTTCTGTTAAGTCTACAAGACAGGAAGTAAACAGCCATTACCCTAATGAGACAAAAGATGGCAAAACACAACTCACTCCTAAAGAAAGTTTAGCTTTGGACATACTTTAAAGTGTTTCTAAACATTTGTTTTTTTTAAACATGTCATACCTACCTGCTCTGTGTAATGGTTTTGCACACAGCAGCCCCGATCCTCCTCTTTTTAGGTCCCCCACTGGTGCTTCTGGCTCCTCCACTTTATCCAGTGCCCCCAGCAGCTTCCTATGGGGGCACTCATTTGGGCTCGCTCCTGAGCCCCACTGCCTGCATCCCTTGTCACAGAGATTAATTGACATCAGCCGGAGCCATTGGCTCTAGCTACTATAATTTTCCCTATGAGGAGGGACAAAGCAGAGAGAGCTGTTGTTCTCATGCACAGTGCTGGATCGTGATGGGGCTCAGGGAAGTATTATGGGGGCTTTGGGGGGGAGCTGGATACAGAAGTTTTTTTGTTCCTTCATGCATAGAATGCATGAAGGTAAAAAAACGTCAGTCTTTAGAACAGGGGTTGTCAAACTACGGCCCTCCAGTTATTCAGGAACTACAATTCCCATCATGCCTAGTCATGTCTGTGAATGTCAGTGTGTTACAATGCCTCATGGGATGTGTAGTTATACAACAGCTGGAGGGCCGTAGTTTGAGGATCCCTGCTTTAGAACAACTTTAATTTGGGATAGAGGATGTGTGTTGTTATATCTTCTTAGTTTGTACCAGGCTTTAAATATAGGGAAGGGATGGAAACTTGGTCAAGTTACTAGTCGTGCTGGTGTCTTTATAAGAAGAGATTAATCATAGTACATACTTGTTAGAGTTTTGCACATATACACAAGTGTATATATTAATAGAGATATTAGTAGATATGAATATTGCAACAAAGTCCTGTTGCAGGGACCCCTGAGGGTGATGCAGCTTCTGTCTTTATGTTAGAGACCTGAAGAAAAGCTCAGTGGTCACAGGGAGATCCTCCAACTCTTGTCCAACCAGCCTGGAATGGAACTTCTCATTGGCACGAACTGTTGGGTGGTACTGGAATTCAAAGTCCGCCTAGCTACTCTGCATTTTAGTTATTATTTCCTTAGTAATGTATAATAGTCTCTTCTGGCCCAGGATTCACCACGTCCTTCTTTCAGCGTATCAACGCCAACAACCCCGGGGCAGGAAGTGCACAAACAGTAGTATACAAGAAATAAACCAGCTCTCCCCTGTGGCCCCGTACACACGGCCGAGGAACTCGACGTGCCAAACACATCGAGTTCCTCGGCGAGTTCAGTGTGGAAGCCGCAGAGGAGCTCGGCGGGCCGACTTTCCTCATTGAACAACGAGGAAATAGAGAACATGTTCTCTTTTCGGCCCGACGAGTTCCTCGACGGGTTCCTCGCTGAAAAGTGTACACACGACCGAGTTTCTCGGCAGAATCCAGCTCCGACCGAGTTTCTGGCTGAATTCTGCCGAGAAACTCGGTCGTGTGTACGGGGCCTCAGAGAAAAATGTGAGAAAATGTTAAACACCTAAAGCTGATTCCCAGCTTTTTGTGAAGTGTAAATATTATTTTTTTTGGACCAAACTGATCCAAATGAACTGCTTAGCCATTCATAGGAACTTTGTATTATCTAAATACAAAGCTTCCTCTGATTGGCAGAGATCGCGATTGTCATCTGCCCCTCTCAGCCAGAAGATTTTCATCCCCCTGCCCATAGATTTGCATGGCGCTTCCAATGAGGTTGGCCTTTAATACTGACATGGCCTTACAGAAAATACAAAAAAAATACATGTTTCTCTTTATTATTCATCCATAATGTCCTAAAGAAGTCAAGAGTTGCCACCATAACAATGGCAGTTACAATTTACAGCTCAGCATTGCTGCAGGCCAGATTGGAACACAAAGTATCTCAATTCACATATCTGACTGCTTCCATTTTTCAGGTTTGTGGGTCACCTGGCCTGTTTAATTTATAGTCTGCTGCACCTGCAGCTGATGTTGGACACCAGTTTTTACTAGTAGCAAAGAATGAAGAATATCTGGGTGGCATACCAATAATATAATTGCTCTATGTTTAAAACTGCTAGGTCTGCATTTTAAAAATAAACCAAAGATGTCATAACAACATAAATAGAGTGATTTATTATTCATACCATGCAAGACCATTTGGAAGAAGTGTTTATTCTCTTTTGTCATCATTTGTCTCCCCTTATGCACTGTATTTAATGTGTTTGTTTTGGGGTGTATGGTTTTAAAGGGATAAACCACTGATTGCCTAAAAAATCTAAATATGAATTCTGATTTTCCTCAGCAATAAACACCTAGGGCCAGATTCATGTACATTTGCGGCGGCGTAACGTATAGCATTTACGTTTCACTGCCGCAAGTTTTACGGGCAAGTGCTTGATTCACAAAGCACTTGCCTGTAAAGTTGCGGCGGCGTAGCGTAAATCCCTCCGGCGCAAGCCCGCCTAATTCAAATGGGGCGTGGATCATTTAAATTAGGCACGTTCCCGCGCCGAACGTACTGCGCATGCTCCGTTTTGAAATTTCCCGCCGTGCTTTGCGCGAAATGACGTCGCACCGACGTCATTTTTTGAACGTAGACGTGAGTTACGTCCTTTTCTATTCACGGACGACTTACGCAAAAAAAAAAAAAATTAAATTCGACGTGGGAACGACGGCCATACTTTAACATGGCACGTCTATCTATACGCCACTAAATAGCAGCTTTAACTATACGCCGGGAAAAGCCGACTAGCGACGACGTAAGAGAATGCGACGGCCGCGCGTACCTTTGTGAATCGCCGGAAAAAGCTAATTAGCATACCCGATGCGGAAAACGACGCAAACTCCACCCAGCGGGCGCCAAAGTATTACACCTACGATCCGAAGGCGTACGAAGCCTTACGCCTGTCGGATCAAAGCCAAAAGCCGTCGTATCTTGGTTTGAGGATTCAAACTAAAGCTACGACGCGGCAAATTTGAAAGTACGCCGGAGTATCAGGCCCCTAATTTCCAATGATCCTCCATTTTAAAGTAAGACTCCACTTTTCAAACCGGATTCCACCTCCTGCTCCAAAATGTGGCTTCAATCTTTCCTCATAATGTCTGCCATAGGCCATACTGCTCCATTGAACCTAGAATTACACTTGCATTACAGAATAGTGTTTTGGTGCACATATTAGCTTGCTTTTTGTTGTTTTTTACAGCTTTTAACTGCATGTTTTGCTGCACTGTTGCGCACCTGGCTATCTGCAGTAGATAGTCAGACCTAACTTGTACTTTAGCATGTAAAATAAATGCTTATTTAACCATCTTTTTCGTTGTGCTTTGCTATTATATGCTATGCATTAAAAGCCCAGCAAAACACATACTAATAGCTAGATTCAGGTAGCCGGGCGCATCTTTGAGGCGGCGTAGCATATCGTATTTACGCTACGCCGCCATAAGTCAGAGAGGCAAGTGCTGTATTCACAAAGCACTTGCCTCCTAAGTTACGGCGGCGTAGCGTAAATGGGGCCGGCGTAAGCGCGCCAAATTCAAATGAGGATGAGGGGGGCGTGTTTTATGTAAATGGATGGTGACCCATCGTGATTGACGTTTTTTTACGAACGGCGCATGCGCCGTCCGTGTACATTGCTCCAAAATACTCCGCAAGGGCGTATTGGTTTCAACGTGAACGTAAATTACGTCCAGCCCCATTCACAGACGACTTACGCAAACGACGTAAAAATTTGGAATTTCGACGCGGGAACGACGGCCATACTTAACATTGACTAGGCCACCTAGGGGGGCAGCTTTATCTTTACGCCGGCGTACCTCTTACGGAAACAACGTATCTTTACTGCGACGGGCAAGCATACGTTCGTGAATCGGTGTATCTAGTCATTTGCATATTCTACGCCGAACGCAACGGAAGCGCCACCTAGCGGCCAGCGTAAATATTGCACCCTAAGATACGACGGCGTAGGAAACTTACGCCGCTCGTATCTTAGCCTAATTTAAGCGTATCTGGTTTCCAGAATACGCTTAAATTTAGGACGGTGTAGATTCAGCTACCTGAATCTAGCTATAAAAGTACATCCACACAAAAAACAGGAAAATGCACTATTTCTACAATGTGCCTCTACCCTCACTGTCAAGTCCATATACAGTGGATATAGAAAAGAATAATCCCCCATTTCTGACACTTTGCTCTTACATGTAAAAATGTTTTTTGTTAGAAAATGACTTAGAACCCCCAAACAACTCCTCTCCGAAATACCTTGGCCAAAACCATAGCCAAAGAGCTATCTCTTGTTTTTAGCCGCGCAGGTATTTGTAAGGAACTGCTTATGGACCAAGGTACACCCTTAATGTCCCGGGTTATGAAAGAGCTGTGCAAGTTGTTCAAAGTGACACAATTGCGTACATCTGTGTATCACCCCCAAACGGATGGGTTGGTTGAGAGATTCAACAAAACCCTAAAACAAATGTTAAAGAAGATGGTGGATAGAGATGGAAAGGATTGGGATTGTCTAATTCCCTATTTAATGTTTGCCATTAGGGAGGTACTCCAATCCTCTACAGGTTTCTCACCCTTCGAGTTACTCTATGGGAGACACCCAAGAGGGCTGTTGGATATCGCCAAGGAAACTTGGGAAAGTGAGAGTTCTCCCCACAGAAGTGTGATTGAGCTTCCTGGTTGTCTGACCTTGTAATTCACTTCGCTCACTTTTTCCATTATCTTGTAGGGGCCTTGCCATTTGGCGAGGAATTTGCTTTCAACCGTAGGGATAAGTACCAATACCCTATCCCCCGGGACACACTCTGCTGTGCCAATTGCGCTAGGGCCAAATGTTCCTTTACGATTGTTGCATGTCGCCCTGATGCAAGATAGAATTGCACAGGTAATGCCAATCGTAAAGGAACATTTGGCCCTAGCGCAATTGGCACAGCAGAGTGTGTCCCGGGGGATAGGGTATTGGTACTTATCCCTACGGTTGAAAGCAAATTCCTCGCCAAATGGCAAGGCCCCTACAAGATAATGGAAAAAGTGAGCGAAGTGAATTACAAGGTCAGACAACCAGGAAGGCGAAAGATTTATCACATTAATCTGAAAGCCTGGAGGGATAGGGAATCCCTAGTCACAGAAACGTTGTCACCAGCTCTGTCTGATTGCGTGATTCATGGGGTTGGAATAGCAGTCACCTTGTCTGGGGTAGAGCATAATCGTCAAACGTCTGGGGTAGAGCATAATATTATTACCCCGCTGGGTGAAAGGGTAAAGCTAAAACCCTATCACATCCCAGAGGCCTGACGGGAGGCAATACGCAAGGAAGTATAGAGAATGCGTAAGTTGGGGGTGATGGTGGAATCCCAAAGTGATTGGTCCAGTCCCATAGTTTTAGTGCCTAAACCGGATGGGAGCTGGCGATTTTGTAACGATTTTCGACAGCTGAACAAAGTTACAAAATTTGACACCTACCCCATGCCACGTATAGATGACTTGATCGATCGGCTGGGAACAGCCCAATGTATGACAACTCTCGATCTCACAAAAGGGTATTGGCAAATTCCCCTGGCCGAATCGGCCAAGGAAAAAAACGCGTTTGTAACCCCAGACGGGCGTTCCAATATAAAAGAATGCCGTTTGGGTTACAGAATGCACTGGCATCATTCCAGCGGAAAATAGACCAGATTCTGAGGCCCCATCCTAAGTATGCTGCAGCTTACCTGGATGATGTAATGATCCATAGCACTGATTGGGTCTCACATCTGCCAAAAGTGCAAGCAGTCCTAGACTCTATCCGGGAAGCTGCGTTTATGGCCAACCCAATGAAGTGTACCATTGGACAGCTAGGAGGAGGCCAATTGTCTTGGGTAAACCATTGGGAGGGGAGTGATAAAACCCCAAGTTAATAAAGTTGGGACCATACAGAGTTGGCCACGTCCCAACAGCAAGAAGCAGGTACAAGCCTTTCTGGGAATTGCTGTTTATTATCAGTGATTCATTCCTCACTTTGCTTCTCAGGCTGTGCCCCTAAGCAAACTGACAAAAAGGAATGAGTCTGTCATGGTTAAATGGATGGACCCCAGAGGCTGAAGCAGCATTACAGTCCTTAAAAAAAAGGATATAAAGGTGAAAGGAAAACCACGCTGTCAATAATGAATGTAAGTAGCTGCCTGGAAAAGAGAAAGTGCGGCGCTCAAGATATTATATACTCTCGGTATGCGCAAAAGATATAAGTGTACATATAACCTCCTGTTATACTTAATAAATTAATTAAATTCCACACATAATATGAAAACTATGCAAATGATTAGTCAAAGTGATAATATAATGCAATCATTAACTAAACAAAATTGTGTTATTCAAAATTTGGACATGATCCAAAATAATATGGGTAGGTTGAAAATGCACCAAATGAATATATTGAATAAATAACCAATATTATATAAATAAATATATTAAATACAAAGTGAAGCACCAGAGATGTAAATAAACCAAAAAAGTGTTAGTGAACAAATTAAATATAAAGTCCAAAATTAATCCACTGTGTTAAAAGTGACTCTGTATATAGTTGTCTGTAGGCAATCCACCGCCATGAAGATCAAAGGCTTACCAGAAAAGATGGACCCAGCAGGGCATATGCCTGGAGGATCGAATGAGCTTGTTGGTGTAACACACCCAGGGAGAGTTACAGCAAGCACAGCTTCCAATGGGGCCAGGCAGTGAGACCAGGCGACGATATTCCACTATATTGACATCAATGGGTATCCACGTTAATTCAATGGGTAGCAACGTTACTTCATACACAAATCCTCCCAGTGTAACATATGTTAAGGAGAGAAATTGGGCCACATAGTATAATACCGTTTAAAAAGTGGTCATTTATTAAATAAAATATAAAATGGTCACTCACATTTGAGAAGACAGTAGATTGCTTTAAGAAAGGCCTGGATTCTTTCCTAAATGTACATAAAATAACTGAGTACTAAGATTTGTAGGTAAAGTTGATCCAGGGTAAATCCGATTGCCTCTTGGGGGATCAGGAAGGAATTTTTTCCCCTGCTGTAGCAAATTGGATCATGCTCTGCTGGGGTTTTTTGCCTTCCTCTGGATCAACTGTGGGTATGGAGTTGGGTGTATGGGATTGTATTGTGTTTTTTATTTTGTTTGTTTATTTTTTTGTGGTTGAACTGGATGGACTTGTGTCTTTTTTCAACCTGACTAACTATGTAACTATGTAACTATGTAACTATGTAAAAGCAAATAGGATCAAAATAACGCAGTGGCATCAGCAGAGCCCTTACCGACGCGTTTCTCCTGATCTGGGGATCATTTTGATCTTATTTGCTTTTACTTGTCTTCTCAAATGTGAGTGACCATTTTATATTTTATTTAATAAATTACCACTTTTTAAATGGAATTACTATATACTATGTGGCCCAATTTCTCTCCTTAACATATGTTACACTGGGAGGATTGTGTACGAAGTAACGTTGCTTAAACCTATGGTGGATACCCATTGATGTCAATATAGTGGAATATCGTCGCCTGGTCTCACTACCTGGCCCCATTGGAAGCTGTGCTTGCTGTACCTCTCCCTGGGTGTGTTACACCAACAAGCTCATTCGATCCTTCAGGTATATGCCTTACTGGGTCCATCTTGTCTGGTAAGCCTTTGATCTTCATGGTGGTGGATTGCCTACAGACAACTATATACAGAGTCACTTTTATCACAGTGGATTAATTTCTTTTGTTTTCTGTTATATATTTTTTCTGTATATAGTTCAAATAAACCCCAACCTTTTGTTTTTCACCTATCTCTGTCTGCTGTGCCTAATTTTGTGTGGTAAAACCCATCCAGGGGGGGGGGGTCACACACACCCGCTGCCGAGCCAACCCCCTCACTATATATATATATATATATATATATATATATATATATATATATATATATATATATATATATATATAAACATACAGTATATATATATTTTAGCAGATACCCCCTATAGAATAAAATAGTGGGTGTTGCATTTTTTTATGTCACACAGTATTTGCACAGTGTTTCATGAACTAAAAAAACAAACAAACACTGAAGTAAGCCCAATTTGTTTGTATAATGTGAAAGATGATGTATGATGATGTTAACCATGAGTAAACAGATACCTAACATGTCACGCTTTAAAATTGCGTCTGCCTGTGGAATGGCGGCAAACTACAGTGGTTAACTTTGTTATGGCGGGCACACAGTGATTCAAATTAAAGCTGGCACAGCGGTAGGAGCCGGCCTGACACCTACCAGTGTATGTCACCTGGGGCGGCTGCCCCCCTCTTCCTCAGCACCTGCCCTGGTCACCCAGACTCAGGGCTATGGTCCCTGGATTTGGGGCTATAGCCCCAAAAGCCACCCCTAGCGACGCCACTGTTGCCAGGACAAGATATTCAGGAAGCTTTCCTCTAAGATTTATGAGTACCTTGGATATCCTGCACCCTTGATCCTCTTCCCTGCATTTTGGTTCAAAACCTGCAATAAAAAGACCTCTAGAATGGAGCCTGAATTCGTTAGTGTGCTTCTGGGACTGGAAACTAAATGAGCAGCCTCTGAACAGGTAAGGGGGAACCAGTTATTTTCCAGAGGGTCCTCCAGGGTCATGGTTATAGTGACTATTCATGTCATATGCTCCCTCTTAGGCCTCGTACACACGATCGGTTAACCAGAGGACAACGTTCTGAGGGACCGTTTTCATCGGTCAAAACCGATCGTGTGTGGGCCCCATAGGTTATTTAACCATAGGTTACAAAAAAGCCAACTTGCTTTAAAATTTAACCGATAGGTCAAAACCGATCGTTAGTAGGCACAACCATCGGTTAAAAATCCACACATGCTCAGAATCAAGTCGACGCATGCTTGGAAGCATTGAACTTCGTTTTTTTCAGCACGTCCTTGTGTTTTACGTCACCGCGTTCTGACACGATCGTTTTTTTAACCGATGGTGTGTAGGCGCGACGGACCATCAGTCAGCTTCATCAGTTACCCTATGACAACTGTCCTTCAGACCGTTCTCATCGGATGGACTGATCGTGTGTACGAGGCTTTAGGCTTGAACTGTAGGCAGGTATAAAAAGCAGACACTTAGGGCCTGATCCACAGCCGCCGAGCGCAACTTAACTTTTCAGAGTTAAGTTACACTGCCGCAAATCTCCCAAGTTAGGTGCCGATCCACAAAGCACTTACCTGGAAATTTGCGGCGCTGTAACTTAACTCCGTCTGGCGCAAGGCGTTCCTAATACAAATGGGCGATTCAGATTTAAATTAGGCGCGCTCCCGCGCCGGACGTACTGCGCATGCTCCGTCGGGTAACTTACCCGACGTGCATTGCGCTAACTGACGTCGCTCCGACGTCATTTGCTTAGACGTTAACGTAAATGGCGTCCAGCGCCATTCACGAACGTCTTACGCAAACGACGAAGAATTTCAATTTCGATGCGGGAACGACGGCCATACTTAACATGGCTTAAGAGAGCTAGGGCTGAGCCCTAGTTTTACGCGGCGGAACTCGACGTAAACAACGTAGAATTAGCGCGACGGGCCCGTCGGAACGTTCGTGGATCGCCGTAAGTGTTCATTTGCATATTCTAGGCCGGCCGCAATGGCCTCGCCACCTAGCGGCCGGCCTAGAATTGCATCCTTAAGAACCGACAGTGTAATTCAATTACACATGCCGGATCTTCTCCCTAACTATGGAAAACCGATTCTGTGGATCAGTTCCATAGTTAGGACCAGGGATACGACGGAGTAACAGCAGTTACTCCGTCGTATCTCTTTTGAGGATTTGGCCCTTAATTCAGTTTCAAGTTTATAAGCAAATCATGAAACGTGCTTTCACGTACTGCTGGTTAAAAATATATGGATCTGTTAATACTAACCGTCTCCAACCTCTGCACAGCAGCACTCAGACTGGGTAAGGAAAGGTCAGAGCTCTGCTGTAGTGTACAAATGCTGATACTGAACACACAGAGAACAAGCAGAGCAATGACCTCATCAATGTACTGCTGCTCCTTCATTGTCACATCATCACAGGGTATTATTTAACTGTAGTGCAATCTGAAAAAAGGTCTAAGTAAGTGTAGAACCTGGTTAAGCTATCCATGTTAGAAGAAGTACAAATCTTTTGACAGGTAAGAATCCATGCACACTGGGCTTAAAAAAACGTTGCTTCTACTGGAGTTATGCATTTTTTTCTCCTACCTGTAGGAGCAGCTCAATGTTATACCATGTGTCCATGCACATTCGGGTGTTTAGAGGCATATTTCAAGAGGAGAAAGAGACATAAAAAAAAACCTCAAGTGCAATGTTGAGATGAGTTTGGGAAATGTTTTGGAAATGTTTTATTAACCCCCCTGGCGGTATTCCCGAGTCTGACTCGGGGTTAAATTTTTCAGCTACGATCGGTAACCCTGAGTCAGACTCGGGCTCGCCTTGCAGAATCCACAGGCTTGGTTTACCTACCTTGTCCCTGGATCCAGCGATGCCACCGCGCTGTGTGAGCGAGCGGAACCTCGCTCGATTCACACAGTGCCTCTGTGTGTCGCCGATCTCCGTTCCCTGCGACGTTACGACGCACGGGAGCGGAGAACGGCGCCAAATTCAAAAAGGTAAACAAACACATTACATACAGTATACTGTAATCTTATAGATTACAGTACTGTATGTAAAAATTACACACCCCCCCTTGTCCCTAGTGGTCTGCCCAGTGCCCTACATGTACTTTTATATAATAAAAACTGTTTCTGCCTGCAAACTGTAGATTGTCCATAGCAACCAAAAACTGTCCCTTTATGTCAAAAATGGTTTTAGATCAGCTAGAAAACAGCGATAATAAATTATAATCACTTGCAGAATTGTGCGATAGCGATTTGTGGGGAAATTGGTCATAAAAAAATAAAAGTAATAACAGCGACAATTCTGCAACTGAGCAAATTTCAGTGATTTTGAGTTGATTACATTATTGAATAATTTTTATTATAATTATATTATTATTTGTTATAATTATTTATAATTATTTATTATATTATAATTTATAATTTTATAATTATAATTATAATTTTGTTTTTAAAAAAATGTCATACCTGGTATGCCTACTAGACTCTTGTTTGGACAGATTTAAGTGAGTTATTCCTAAAAATTACAGACCTACAGTATAAAACGCCAAATTTCCTTGCAAATAATGGTACCGCTTTCAGCATCTTTTTTCTGAAATAATCATACCGCCAGGGAGGTTAAAGCAAATGCCCATAAACTCTCCTAAACTTTCGTGCAATGCACGCTACTATGAGCATTTTGTTCTGCCACATTTTCTGCATTTTCTGCTGAGGCTCTGGCATTCTTTTCTACCCCTAGCGTACATGGACCCTAAGACAGTTGACATAGAAATAGTTCAACTAACTTTTTTTTAGGCTCCTAGCAGCTGCTTTGTGTTTTTTTTTCTTTCTGTTCCTAGAAGCAAATAGTGTTATCCTATGTGTCCATGTACACTATTTTAGTCTAGAAGCGTTTTTCAAGCTTCAGCTTCTAAAAGGGGAAACCTTTTTCTTTTCCAGCAGAAAAAACACTGACAGCTCCTATAAGCTCCTAAACGCTGTTAAAGTGGAAGTAAACATACCTCCCAACATTGGGAGATGGGAATGAGAGACACCTACTTGCAAACATATATAGACATAGGACACGCCCCCTTATAGAAGAATTAACCAAAAAAAAAGGTTATTAAATTCACAAGGACTTTTTTTTGTTATTCCTTTTATATTGGCTTTTAAAATTTACAAATGCAGCAATTTAGAAATTAGATGAAAGGTTTAGCACTGGGAAACACTTTTTGAAAGATAAAAAGTGCATTTTGTATACAACTATATAGATCAGACCAACATGAGGGACAAATAAAGAGAAAGGAGGGACAGAGGGACATTGCTCAAAATCAGGGACAGTCCCTCAAAATTAGGGACAGTTGGGAGCTATGAGTAAACCCTGATGGGTTTTACTTCCTCTTTGTTTCCCTGCAAAGGTGTCAAGTCTCTGATGTGAGGCCCAGTGGCAGAGATGGCGCCCCTTGCGGCTAAGTGCAGCGCTCCCCTGGGAGTGATACAGGGGATACAGTGCCCAAAGGTGCACGGGTTGCCAGTAGTGCTGCAACAGGCTGGTAAGCAGAATGTAGCTGGGGTGCGCTGGGTAGTGATGTCAGTAACCGTGCAAGAAGAAGTCCTGAGTAGGTGTTTGCAGGGTAAACCAGGAGCAGGGTTTGCAGCCAGGCCAGAGGTCATATACCAGGAGACAGGTCAAGCCAAAAGCAGAGGTCAAGCCAGGAGTTACAAGGTAAACAGACACAGGAACACAGGAAGCTGACGACAATCCAGCAATTTGGGTCAGACAGTGAAGGCCTTTTATAGGCCAGCAGGGGGATCCACCTGTCACATGATGTGCCTCTAGCTGCCATTTCTTCTACTGGCAACATTGCCAGTACTTCCATGGCCATTTCCCTGACACAGCCTTCGGCCATTTCTTCTACTGGCAAGATTGTCAGTACTTCCACGGCCATTTCCCTGACAAAAGGTAAAGCATAATGGGCTACTATGCATCGCATAGTAACCCATTATGTGTCACTTACCTGAAGCCAAAGCCTGCGATGTCCGCGATTTCCTCCTTGGCTCGAAGTGTCCATCTTCCTTCCAGGGTCGCGGACTCCGGCTCTCTTACTGTCCGGAGTCAGGAGCAGCCAGTCACGGCATGACCTTTACTTGGAACGCACGGCGTGAGCTTTCTAAAGTGTGCATGCGCTGAACACGTCGGCGCATGCGCAGAAAAATTCCTTGTACGGTGAACTGTAAATATCTCCTAAACCGTGTAGGTTTAAGAGATATTTACAGCACCTACAGGTAAGCCTTAATCTAGGCTTACCTGTAGGTGAAAGTGTGTTGTAAGGGTTTACAACCACTTTAAGCGCTGCTAAGCACCAGTTTCCACCGTCATTCCTTTTTCTTAGCCAGCAGACCACCACCGTCTTTCACAATCAGTGTATAGCTGTCGCTTCCTTAACAATAGATGACTTATCAACTGTTGACAGCTGAATGTAACTAAAACCATTGCCAGAAATAAAAATGGAGAAAAAAACAGCATTGCGTGGTTCCCCCCCCCCCCCCCACACGTACTGGTTGAATTTTGATCCACGTATGGTCACTGTGGTTGAACTGTTCAATTATTAGATATGTGCATTCCCGTTCGTACGAATGTTATTTTCGTACGAAAATGTTCATTTTTGTACCCGCAGAATAATGTGTACATACGAAAAAATTAAAGCACCAAAATACGAAAACGACAGGATTACGAATGAGCCGCATAACGAACAACCGCAAATACGAACGAACGATCTGACGAAAATACGACAAAACGAAAACGGCAAAAGAACGAAAATGACATCTGTATCCTGTTTGAATCCCCTCTCTGCTCGTATCCTCAGCCGCATGTCCACATGACACCTACAACAAAAGATTTGCATTCTGTATCCTGTTTGAATCCCCTCTCTGCTCGTATCCTCAGCCGTATGTTCACACGACATCCACAACAAAAGATTTGCACTCTGTATCTTGTTTGAATCCCTTCTCTGTTCGCACCCTCAGTCGTATGCTCATATGACATCCACAACAAAAGACCCGCACTCTGCATTTTGTTTGAATCCTTTCCCTGTCCGCATCCCCAGTCGCATGCTCACACGACATCCACAACAAAAGATTTGCATTCTGTATCCTGTTTGAATCTCCTCTCTGCTCGTATCCTCAGCCGTATGTTCACACGACATCCACAACAAAAGATTTGCACTCTGTATCTTATTTGAATCCTTTCCCTGTCCTCATCCCCAGTCGCATGCTCACACGACATCCACAACAAAAGACCCGCACCCTGTATTTTGAATTCCTTTTTTCTGTTCGTATTTTGGATTCAACAGAATGCAAATCTTTTGCCACAGATGTAACACGAACACACGACTGAAAACACCAAAAGAAAAAGGACCCAAAACACAGAATGCAAATCCCTTGCCACAGATGTAATTTTCGTTTTTTTGAATGGGCAGTGAGTGTAGTTAGTGAAGCAGCTTCTCTTTTGTGCTGAGTAGTACAGTAAAGCCAAATAAACTTTTCTGTGGATTTTCATCTGAAGGGAGATCAGTTGGCCAGACTTTTGAACCCAAAAATGGTTTTCTGATGGAGTTTAAAAACGAACACATTTTCTGAGAACGAACGGAAAACGATAGTTTTTATGTTTGTTGTTAAAAAAGTCTGACCAAGTGTATGGGGCTTAACAATCGTTAATATGGATGAGCCGCGTGTTGAAAGTGCCGCGAATCCCGCGATATATTTACGAAAGTACAAAATGACGAAAATCCTTTTTCTGTTTGTATCTTCAGTCGCATGCCCACATGACATCCACAACAAATTGTCATAGATGTCACACGAACACACGACCGAAAACACGAACAGAAAAAGGAATCCAAAACACAGAATGCAAATCATTGACGAAAATTCACAAAAATTATTGTCTAACAAGTAACGAACATGAATTAAACAGAATAACGAACCATCCCGCATGTACGAAAATAAAACGGTAACGAAAATACGAAACGATCGGAATACGAAAAAATCTCGTCGTACGAAAAACGAACGGGAACGAACAGGAAAACGGGCGTCTTACGAAAAACTAACGGAAACGAACCTACGGAACGATACGAAACAGAACAAAAAAAAACGAAAATGTTTTCTGTGCACATGTCTATCAATTATCTATGCAGGCTATAGCCAGCAGCACTGATCAATGTATTCTGATGGTGGGGAAGTCTTCCGGCGGTCAGAATACAAAGGCACAGTGGGGAGGATTCCTCCATCCATCTCAAATGTGTTAATGGGGGAATCAGGTCAGTTTTATTTTTTATTTTTCATTCAACCCGCTGGTTGAACGAAAAACTAACACATCTATGGACTGGTTTATATATACCCAGTGACATAACTAGCCTCAGATGAAACACATCCTACATGAGTTGTAATTGTTTATCCGCAGCCCTCTTTTCTTTACAGCCTTCCAAAACACACAGATCAAAGGCTTTTTCTCAGCTCTAGAAGGCAGGGGGAGGGGATCAGATGTCACACACTGCATAGAGAGCACAGTATAATCTGAAACCTGAGCGGAGGGAATGTACACAGCTCTCTATAAACACTGTCATAAGGAAACATGGACAGCGGAGGGTGTCCATCACCTGCTGTATGCTAGAGGAGGGATTAGGCCATCACCCAAGATTGTCTGGTGTGGACACATGCAGAGGAAAGTGACACATGCAGATAGCAGAGGAAGGAGTCAACAGAGAGAAAAAAGGCTCTCAGTGCTTTGGACTGAAGCAAGTATACACTATAGGAGGATATGCTTTGCTCATTTTCCATGTCTGAGGTATACAACTAGCACTACAGAACATTTAAATTGTTGGTCAGCGAACCAGGTATTTAAATTTTAGTCCAGAATGATAGATTTATAGCTCATTATATAAATGCATGTTATGCACACAAAAAAAATCTTGAAGTGAGTGCTTTTTTTTTTTACATAAAAGTAATCTCAGGCAAATAGTGTGCTTTTTATCTTAAGACACCTCTGTTTTCGGAACAAAACCAGAACGTCTGTGCCCAGCATGGTGCGATTTTCAGTGGAGCCCCAGAGTCCAGCAACCATAGAAATAGTTGCTTGAGAATGAGCAGTGAATGGATGAAAACTGTTGCTGCTTTCATGTATCACTGTATTGGGCACCTGCTGTTTAATGGCCTGTGTGTGACAAAAGAAAGGCAAAGAATTCAAAAACAACAGGTAGAGTTCTATTCTAGTAGATCCTTTTGTGAAAGTTTGAGCTGGAAAAAAAAGAAAAGGCTCTGGGAAAAATTGTTTTCAAGTATTAGAACACTTCACATAAAGGCCAACTCCACCTAATACTGATTTCTCAATTTGTAATTGTTGGCAAATAGAATGAAGTGCTGCCCTTTTGCCTGTTTTTACCCAGAACAGGCAGTTCTGGTGCCATTTGCCATCAGAACACTGGAAAATGAGGAACTCCAAGTGAGCTCTGATGCTGCCGACTGGTTGTGCAATGTGGGCGGGTGCCAAGTGGCATAACAATGGATAGTTTTTGTAGACTGCTCTTCCAGTGTTATGGAGGTTTGCAGTGGGCAGTGGGATGTTACTGGAGATAACAAGCAGAGAGGTCTTAAAATACAGAACTGCGCTATCCAGAAAAATGATTACAGTGATTACCAAAATAATCAATTGATCATTTCTAACATATAGTGCAACCAGTAAAAAGTGCAAACAGCCAAACAAATCAAAGTCCACGTGAATAAATTAATGAAGATATAAAAATATGGGGTGATCTTCTTAAAGAAAGTTCATAAAACTGTCCATCACTGGTGATATCAAGTCCGACCTATGTGTGTGATTATATGTCAGTATTACATTGTATATCCCTGTATGTTGCGGTCGTTCAGGTGCTCATCTAATAGTTTTTTTTAAACTATCAATGCTCCCCACTTAGACCACCACCTGCGGAAGGTAGTTCCACATCCAGCAAGGTTGTGAAATTCCCTTCCACCGGCGGTGGTCTTAGCAGGAAAAAAAGGGGGGGCTTGATCAACTTGCATTATTGTTTATTGAGGATAAGCTATAAAGCTAGTATCCTGTATACACTATCTCAGAGTGTGTGTGTGTGTGTGTGTGTGTGTGTGTGTGTGTGTGTGTGTGTGTGTGGAGGGGGGGGGGGGAGTAGGTTGGAATAAGGCAGCCCATCTTGTTCAAAGATGTTAGCTAGCTATCAACCAACTTCTTAATTATGATTAGGGATTAAAGGATTCTTGAAAATGGGGCCAGTGTGCCCATGTGTGGGTCAATTTGGAAGAACTTACTCTGAGTCATGTAGGGTTGTTATGACCAGGAGGGTCCCCTGTACCTGATAGTGTTAAATGTATTTGTGGGATTTCAGAAACAGGTGAAACACTCAAGTCTCCATTATTCGGTTTAGTATGAGGTACAGTTTGGTATAAGGAGTTAAATCCCTTGCTTTCTGCTATGTAACTATATAACTAGAACATCTTGTACCCTTTCTATGTATATGCGTAGGTGCAGTTTTTTCATCCTAGATCACTCATTAGCCCTTAAAGTGACTAAGGAGTAAAAGAGAAGAGTGTTAATAGAGGAAAACCTCAGTCAGACAGTGTGACTGGCTACAAGTACTTATCAGATTCCAGTACTATCCAGATAACTGTGTTTAAAACAGCTGATGGGTAAAGTTAGTGAACAAAGTGGTAATCAATGGGGTAAAGCGAGAGCTTGACAAAGGGAGATGGTAATTTATAAAGAGGAGAAAATCCATAAGAAATGTTATTGATCTCCCATTTTGCAGTTCTAAGCAGTTCTGCTGGCATGGGTAAATGTGGCTTGGATGTAAGTCTTAGTACCAGCTCAGAAAGATTCCATCTGTGGTTGTTTTCTGAAAATATATCAGGGTTTTTTGACTTAGGCTTTACTTGTGTTCTATCCTTTCTGGTGGGTATGGGATACCGTGTGGTCACAGCAAAAAAGTTTTGGAGATATGCACTATTCAGGGCATGATAGGTAAAGTGGCTCTGAC
The DNA here is from genome assembly GCF_905171775.1 of Rana temporaria. Lineage (NCBI taxonomy): Eukaryota > Metazoa > Chordata > Amphibia > Anura > Ranidae > Rana > Rana temporaria. The sequence continues at coordinate 355,215,742 of NC_053493.1, forward strand.
TGGTGTAAAGTGACTGGTACAGTAAAGTCAAATAATATTAGAGGCTAGAATATCAGCATAAGTGTGGATTCACACCTATGCATTTTTTGTGCTTTTTGCATTTTGCAGATTTGCACTACAGAACGTGTTCCATAGGAAACCATGGTAAATGGACTGTAGTGCAAATCTTCAAAATTCAAAAAGCACTAAAAATGCATAGGTGTGAATCCAGCCTAAGTGTGGCAAATCAAACTAGAATAGAAAGGTGGGGGTATGCATGTAATCAAAAGAGTGAGTTTATAAATAGTCAAGAGTACGACTTATATGTGGATACATTTTTATTCTTAATCAAGTCTACTTTAAAGAGAAGTATGGCCGAAGCTTTTATGGCCAAAGCTTTTTTGGCCATACTGTACTTCTGGGTCACAGGAGTGCACTTACTTTTGCTCTCCTGTGACCCAGAATCAGTCAGGCTAAAGCCTGCTGTTGGCCAATGTCACAGAGCTAATCCATGCTGACAATATAGTCAGGATCCAAACAGCAGCCTGATTGGCCAAAGCCAGCAGCACCGTCCCCATCTGCAACCCAGCGCTCCAGTGAGTAAAATAGGTCATTGTTCAGTTCTCTGGCTTAGAGCTGGCAGAGGACAGCTGCAGCACGACACCAATGCTGCAGCATGGAGGTTAGTATGTATGTTTGATTTATATATACCCCATGCATCTTTTTTTAACTCTTTCGATAACCTGTGCTGCATAAAACATTTATGTAGATATTTCAGATTCTCGCAGACCTTCTGTAAAAAATAATATTTAATGTATTAGAGGACCAGAGTGAAACAGAATTAATGAAACAGTTCACAGAGCTCTGATTAGATTACCAGGCAGAGAGGGAATTTGTTATAAAACGCCTATCGTGTAGTGAATGATAGAATATTCAAAACCACCAGACAGCCAAGTCTGCACTAGCAAAATTATGGATTTAATGAAATGAAGCACAGAACTTTCATATGATAACAAATTATCAATTTAAACGCTGTTCCAAAAACAAAACACTATGCCCAGTGGGGCATTTTGTCTTTCATAGTCAAAAGAAGAAACAATGTCAAAAAAAGTAAACACACCTGGAGCAGTAGGGTTGTGTAGATGAGAATGTTGGCTTATCTTGGTGAGTAAAATAAAGCCATGTTCACTTTGAGTACCCAATCATGTAGGAGAAGTAAAGGAATAAGAAAGCTACTTGAACATCACTGGATGATTATATTGCACCCAGATTCATTTTATTTACTAACCTTTAGTATCTTTTAATAAATCAACTTTTGAGCACATTGATGATCCCCGCTTTGAGAGATGAAAAGGAGGGACACCTTTTAGCACACTATAGGTTGAATGACACAAGTGTACTCCCATTATGTAGACCATGAAGACTTAAAAGAAAAATAAAGATTATTTATTTTATTTTATTCCAGTATCATACTTACCTAGGTGGATGCAGAATCGGTTCAATGCTGCATCTGTCCCTGGCTGCCTCTAACAATCGAACATTGCAGATGGCTCGGTTCTCTCTGCTCCTCAATCAGAGAGCTGCTGCCTGTCAGTTAGCAGCTCTCCGATCTGCTCCCCCACGCTCACTGGAGCGCTGAGCTGTGGATGAGTGGGGAAGGCCGTCTCAATCTCTCAGCGGCTCACTGAAAGACTGAGACTGGCATCAGTCCAGGCACCTGGTGGATCCAGACTTTATTGTCGTCATGACGCGGTGCCTGGACTGATTACAGTGGCGTCAGCAGAGCGCGGACTTCAGACCGCTCTCTGCTGAAAATGGGTAACAGGACTCCTATGACCCATAGGAAAAGCCCAAGAAAACAAGCTCACAGACCAGCAATTGTCAGTAAAAGCGACACAGTGCCGTATCACAAAAAAAATCATTGGGCAGCCAATTCTTCCGGAGCTGAAGTGGTTAAAGCAGTGTCACGCTTTCTGGGTGACTACCCTATTTTTTTCCTCTAAAGTGCCTGCCATCATCCTAGTTGGCTTTAACATTCCAATCAATGTTAATACTGCAACCACTTCTTAACTAATCAACCTAACCTTCTCTTTTAACCTAACACAATGGACACAAACCACAACTCACTCCAACAGCAACACTCTTAACCACGTATTCTCCCATCGCTGCACTCCTTGCAACCTCTCTAACACCCCCTTTTACTCTCTCTGATCACAACCTTATCCGTTTCACACTCTCCTTGTCTCATACCTCCCATGCTGCCAACCCACAAACCACTACCCGCAGAAACCTTCGCAACCTCAACCCTTCCCTTCTTCACTCTGCTACTGATGGCCTTTCCAACAAAATCGCACCCATGTCCTGCCCAGACCTAACCACTTCCATCTACAACATGTATTCATCTTTCCTAGTTATTGCTCCTCTTTCCACATGCTGAACCAGGCCCCATCTGCCACAACCCTGAAAAACAGACGACACCAGAAGTCTCAAGAGATGCAGCCGTGCTCTTGAGTAGGGATGAGCCAAACACCCCCCAGTTCGGTTTGCATCAGAACATACGAACAGGCAATAAATTTGTTCGAACATCCAAACACTGTTAAAGTCTATGGGACACGAATATAAAAAATCTAAAGTGCTAATTTTAAAGGCTTATGTAGCACTACCCCCGAAGGAGCTGCTGGTTTGTTTTGGGTCTACGCTCTGGTTATCAACCCCTGAAATTGTCTCAATTCCTCCCTTGGCACAACTGGTATAGTGGGTATTGTGGACCCCAATAACTTGTTGGAGGGCACATTGTCCTGTCACACCACAGTAAATTATGTAACTTAATGGTTACCTTGAGTTGTATTGATCCCGCAGGATGACAGAGAAACTATACACAAATCTCAGCTTAACCAATGTAACTCTTTACTTGGTAGGATAAAGCAAAAGAAACAAAGGTAAAACAGTAAAAGACTGCTTGCAGAGCCCTGCAAGATTTAGAAACAGAAATAACAAATACATTTTAAATTATAATGGCTATGCAGACCTGTGTAAGCACACAGCAAGGGGATTCCCTCAATAAGGCATCCACATTGAAGCATCTCCTTGCCAAGCCTCACCCAGCTCTCACTATTAACAATACTCACAGTGTAATAGAACCGATTACTCGATCAACGAGTATGGAAATGGATATCCACAGTCTACAACTAAATAGGCAGTCTTTAAATAGTATACCTAACTAATGTGGTTTGGTTGATCAGACCACACCTCAGTTCAAATTATCCCAAAGGTCTGTGCACTGATGCGTTGGCATGCGGTGGCCCGCAAGTGGTAAATTGTAATCCAACAATGTAACTGTGGCAAACCTAGCCACTTCTGGAATGCTGGACGTTACATGTCAAAGGGTTGTCTGTATTATATGCTATGTATTCTGCTGGGTCTTATGTGGGCATAGTAATTCGTATGCTAGCAGCCGTAAGCCACTAGCATTCAAGTACTTCATTTTATGTTGCCCAATCGGTGTTCGGCAGTTTTAAACCGAACTCTCACAACACATAACCCCAGACCCCAGCTATCAACCGACTGTTCCCTCGTGCAGCAATGCCTGATGGGAGAATTATCCAAAATGTTAAGTTCCCCATGTGGTCCTCACTGTATTACCCCTGCTAAATCTGTTTGGCTGTTTGGAAACCCCTTGCATGGGGAATTATATAAATATGGAAGCCTGTGAATAAAAAGTCAGTTGACTCCCAGAGCTGTGTTTCGTCCGGTTACTGGGGGGGATTTGGGACATTGCCTTACTTTTCAGCACTGACTGTGGATTTACCCTGGTTACCAGCGGAGATCGTGGATTTTAATATTGTACTCCGCTACAGTAACAAATAAAACTGGTGGGAAAGGCCCAAATAGTCAAACCACAATGGCTAATGTGAACGATCCACCCTTTAATAACACAGTCAATAGGTCCTGGGCAGATGCCCGTCTCACCCAACCAGTTCAGGCCTTGTCCTTCCGAAACACTCCGTCTGCGATCTCCGATCACAGTCTTTCAAGATGACAGCCTCCGGTTCTCAGACAGGTCACAGGGGTACTGAAAGCCTGTCTGATCACTCCGTCAGAGGTTCTGTCTCTCCTCCTCAATGGCGCTCCGTCCAGGCATAGATAGGCCTCGATTCCAGCCTAGACTTCCGGGAAGACACCTCGCACAGGTGTCCTCCTGAGTTGAAGAGGCGGTCCAGAGAGAGCGTGCCAAACACGTCCTCTCCCTTAAATTACCTCTCTCAGCAGGTTGTGCAGGGAGCAAAGCATTCTGGGATTGTAAAGTTGCTCTCTGGGTAACGTAGTCTATAACAAGCCAGGAGTCTCTTTTCTCCTTGTACTCAATTTCCCAACATTCTCTGCGGGAAAAAAGTCCAAAAAGTAAGCAGCAGGTGGTTATAACACAATTAGGCCACAGGAGGGAGCTGAGATCCTTCTTGATCAGCAGATGGTAGTCTTTTATATCACAAAAAAAGGGTGATATCCCTCTACACGGGAGCATTGATTTTAATAATGCTTAAAGTGAAACAATAAAAGTGAAATATTCCTTAAAATGTTGTGCCTGGGGGGTGTGTATAGTATTCCTGTAAAGTAGTGCTTGTTTCCCGTGCTTAGAACTGTCCATGCACAAACTGTAATTTCTGAAGGAAAAAAAAATAATTTAAAAGTACTCGCGACTGTAATGAATTGTTGGCTCCCGGCAATACAGAAAAAAGTAATTGAAAGTCATTAATAAAATAAAAAAATGCGTGGGGGTCCCCCCAAATTAATTTATCTGGCCCTTCAGGTCTGGTATGGATATTAAGGGGAACCCTGCGTCAAATCAAAAAAAATGATGTGGGGTTCCCCCCCAGATATCCATATTAGACCCTTCAGGTTTTTAAAAAAAATGGCGTGGAGTTCCCCCAAAAATCCATACCAGACCTTTCACCTGAGCACGCAACCTGGTAGGCTGCAGAAAAGGAGGGGGACGAGAGAGCGCCCCCCTTTCGGAACAATACCAGGCCACATGCCTTCAACATGGGGGGGATGCTTGTCCCCATGTTGATGGGGACAAGGGCCTCATCCCCACAACCCTTGGTTGTGGGGGTCTAAGGGCGGGGGGCTTATCGGAATCTGGATGACCCCTTTAACAAAGGGGACCCCCAGATCCCGCCCCTCCCCCATGTGAATTGGTAAGGGGTACATTGTACTTCTACCATTTCAAAGAAAGTGTAAAACAATTAAAAAAACACACAGACACAGTTGGGATAGGTCCTTTATTAAAAAAAAAAAAAAGATTCCAGCGGTGGTAATCCACTCTTGATCTACACTCCAGTGCTGTCGGTATCCTGTGATGGATGATCTCCTCTCCAGGCTCCAGCGATGATGTCCAGCGCAGCGAGGAACAGCATCCTGTCTCCACCGGAGACACCCCGGGAATGACGTTGCGGCAGCCTGACAGGTCTCTTATGTAGCTGAGGACGGTGCCACCCATCACGTGACCCCATCCCCCTCTGACGCAAGGGGAAACCCGGCTTTCCCAGTGATGTGACGGGTGACCCCGTCCCCCTCTGATGTAACGCAGGTTTCCCGTTGCATCAGAGGGGTCGGGGTCACCCGTCACGTCTCTGGGAAAGCCAGGGTTTCCCCTTGCGTCAGAAGGGGGTGGGTTCACGTGACGGGTGGCCCCGTCCTCAGCTACATGTCAGGCTAACGTGACGTCATTCCCGGGGTGTCTCCGGTGGAGACAGGATGCTGTTCCTCACTGCGCTGGACATCATCACTGGAGCCTGGAGAGGAGATCATCCATTGCAGGATACCAACAGCGCTGGAGTGTAGATCAAGAGTGGATTACCACCGCTGGAATCATTTTTTTATTTTTAGTAAAGGACTTATCCCAACTGTGTCTGTTTGTTTTTTTTTGTTTTTTTGAGACGTAATTTTTTTGAGACTGGTAATTGAATTTGGGGGGACCCCCATACAATTTTTTTTTTTTTATCAATGACTTTCAATTACTTTTCTCTGTATTGCCGGGAGCCGACAATTTATTACAGCCGCGAGTACTTTTAAATGACTTTTTTTCCTTCAGAAATGACAGTTTGTGCAGGGACAGTTCTAAGCACGGGAAACAAGCGCTATTTTACAGGCATACTATACACACCCAGCAGGTACAAAATGTAACCACTTTACAACCGGAGGCCATCTTTTAACAGCCCCGCGGGTTTGTGTGGTGATATCTAAATGATGCCTGCAGCTACAGGCATCAATCAGATATCACTGTCTTCAGCCGCCGATTCTGTGCACTATAAGAACGATCAAAGCGGCAGTTCCGCCTCTTGATCGGTCTTATAGGCGGCGGGATGGGACAGGGGCCCGGAGAGCAAATCGGCTGGCGCCGATTCACCGGTCACCAGTCATCTCTATGACCATCGGAGGCCCGGGCGCGACGTTATGACATCACGCCCGGTACCCGCAAGTAAACAAAGCCGCAATTGCGGCTGTCGGCATGTGATCGGTGAATTTTTTTCACCGATTTCATGCTTGTAAGCCTGAAGAAGAGATATGGGGTCTTATTGACCCCACATCTCTCTATGAAGAGGACCTGTCTCAGTGATTGCTATTACAATGGATGTTTACATTCCTTGTAATAGGAATAAAAGTGATAAAAAAAAAATGAGTTTGACTCGAACTTGAAGCTCATCCCTACTCTTGAGCGAGCATGGGGAAAATCTAAATCCCTGCAAAACTTTACCCACTTCAAATCTGCCTTCTCAAATACAACTCCTGCCTCCACAATGCTAAACAAACCTACTACAACACTTTCATCAAAACCCTCTCATACAAACCTCGTCAACTCTTTTCTACCCTTAATTACCTACTTTACCCCCCACTACTCCCACTCACCAGCTTGCTTACTGCTCAACAGATTGCCAACCATTTCAAAAGCAGCAAAATCGACACAATTCGCAAGGAGAAATCCAGCATTCAAGAGAGATCGCTAGTGAGTAGGCAGGGACATTTAAAAAAAGAAAATTTTCTAATTAACAAGGGACACTAACCTCCTTGTGGGTAAATTATACTAAATAATAATGTTGTTGTGGTAACTTGACACACTCCAAAAAATAATACAAAAAAATGGAAAGCAGTCTAAAATATTATCCAATTAATAACCAAAAAAGAAGAGCTACATTAAAAGATTTTAAATATGCAGAAAACTTTTTAGACGGAGATCTGGCTTAAAAAATTTAAAAAAAATATTCATTAGATAATAATAAATAATAAAGTAACAAGCTTGTCAAAACTATGTAACAATATCAGCAGCAAAAGATTTGGATTACTGTAGCATTAAAAAGAAGAAAAGAATGCGCTGCATTACACAATGCAATAATTTCAAACCTAACAAATGTGCTATCTCCATTCCGAACGGTAGTTTTACCAGAACGAGCGCTCCCGTCTCATAACTTGCTTCTGGCTTCAGGTTTTTCACGTAGTTTTAGCCCTCACACAAAATAATTAATAAAAATGCAATAAAACTAACCCCAATTTTGTAAAGGCTATAAATTTTGCGCAAACCAACCGATAAACGCTTATTGCGATTTTTTTTACCAAAAATAGGTAGAAGAATACGTATCGGCCTAAACTGAGGAAAAAAATGTTTTTAGATATATTTTTGGGGGATATTTATTATAGCAAAAAGTAAAAAATATTGCATTTTTTTCAAAATTGTCACTTATTTTTTGTTTATAGTGCAAAAATAAAAACCGCAGAGGTAATCAAATACCACAAAAAGAAATCTCTATTTGTGGGGAAAAAAGGATGCCAATTTTGTTTGGGAGCCACGTGGCACAACCGCGCAATTGCCTGTTAAAGAGAAGCAGTGCCGAATCGCAAAACCTGGCCGGGCCCTTTAGCTGCCTAAAGGTCCGGGTCTTAAGTGGTTAAAAAATGCAGCATGTTCGAAAAAAAATGTTTTCGTTTTTCAGAACACGAAAAATGATGTGAAGCCCACACACGATCATTTTAAATGACATTTAAATGACAGGAGCTGCGGTGGCTCAACGCGATTGGCACTGCGCTGACAAGCCATTCACCTCTGCAGCCAGGGGTTCGGATCCCGGTCTCGGCTACATGTGAATTGAGTTTGGTGGTCTCAGCCCGGCTCCTGGTGGGTGTGCTATGCGAGGTAAGCCTGCGCTTAGTACGCCCACCCCCCTCCCACAAAAACCACCACACTTACACGCACTCAAAATTGAGTTAACATGCACGCACTTTGACCACGCGGTCTCTAAAAAGAGAGGCGAAGGACTAACGGGGCTGGTTGAGCGGGCTAGATCCTCTCACTCCCTTGTAGGGAGTCCCTCTGCCCCGTTGGGCTTCAAAGTGGAGCAGGTAGGGCGGGCTGTGTGGGAGGACCCCCTCACACACCCGCCATTGCCACCCGGGGCATGGAGAAAGGTGGCAGATTGCCTCTGGGGGAGGCCTGCCTACTCCCAACTCCTGCAGTCCGGCTCCTCTCTCGAGTACACGCACAAAATACACTTTAAAAAAAAAAATGACATTTTTTTAAAACAACGTTTATTTCATGCCGAAAAACGATCGTGTGTACGCGGCATTAGTCTGCCCACAAAGTATTAGATTGCAAATTGATTGTTTTAGCTCTACACTTTGCTTATGAAATACGTGCCTAACTATCAGTACATCCCTAAAAAGACATGGGGGTAGATTCAGGTAGCAATTGTGCCTGTGTAACCATAGTTACGCAGCGCAATTGCTTACTTGCCCCGGCGTAACGAATTATCCTGATTCAGAGAGCTCGTTACGCCGACTGCAGCCTAAGATATGCGTGGCATAAGGCTCTTATGCCCTCATATCTTAGGCTGCATTCTTACGCAGGCCGCTAGGTGGCGTTCCGGTAGTGATCAGCGTATAGTATGCAAATTGCATACTAACGCCGATTCACTACCCTACGTGAGCCCTGCGTACGCAGTTTACGTCGTTTGCGTACGTCGGTTTTTTGCGTAAGGCTGCCCCTTCTATAGCAGGGGCAGCCAATGCTAAAGTATACCCGTCGTTCCCGCGTCGCGAAATTTGAAATTTACGTCGTTTGCGTAAGTGAATCGTGAATGCCGCTGGACGCCATTCACGTTCACTTTGAAGCAAATGACGTCCTTGCGACGTCATTTACCGCAATGACCCGACCCGACGGAGCATGCGCACTACGCTCGGCGCGGGAACGCGCCTAATTTAAATGATTCCCGCCCCCTACGGGATCATTTAAATTGCGCACGCTTACGCCGGGCATTTTGCCGGAGCGCCCACGCAATTTACGGAGCTACTGCTCCGTGAATCGCGGGTAGCGCAGAAAATTTGCGGGGGCGCAGGGCAAAAACGGTGCCCTGCACCTACGTAAAAAAAGGGCAAATGTACCTGAATCTACCCCATGGTTGCTGTGATAATGGAAGGAAACTATTTCTGAAGGTTTTCAGATTGCAGATGTGGAGAACTATAGCTTGCAGCTCAAGTGGTTTAAACTGCATATATTGTACAATATTCCAGATTGTTATCTTCATTCCAAGCCTTGTGTGCATCTCAGAGCACTTCTTTACTTGTCTGGCTTGTGACCAAGCATATAATAAGTTGGAGAATGTAGACTATGTATGGTCTGTCACTGGCCCAATTAGTATCCATGCTACAGAATCCTAGCTTATCAGCAAATTGGAAAATTATTTCTGCTTAGTGTCTCAATGGACTAATTTACTAGAGCTGGGTTTTCCCAGGGCACAGTGATCCCAGCTTTTCTAGTGTAATTATGCACTGGACTGCACAGCATGTATTTAATAGGGGAAACTTAAAAATAATCTGTTTGGAGGCAAAATACCTGAAAATGCCCAGCATTGCAAGCAGCCATTTCCCAGTTTTGGGAGGCAGTGTTTCCGTGAATAGGCACTATACGTAAACTGAAATGTAGAATCACTAGGCAGGTATGCCAAGTCCTCTGCATATGTTTAAAGTGTTTGTAAATCTCTGAAATGAAAAATGGACAAAGCATATCACTCTATAGCATGGGTCCCCAAATTGCAGCCCTTTGCTTGCTTTTATCTGGCCCTCATTGCACCAATGGTGCATTCTTTGCTCACTGCAGCCGGCAAAGTTAATCACAACATTGCTCAGCACTGAGATAAAAATAAACATTGTATCATTTGGTTCATTTAGATCAAAGGGATGAACTTTGGTCTGCAAATGAGGGCAGTTGAACCACTTAAAGGCTAAGGGCCAGATTCACAGCCGAGATACAACAGAGTATCTCAGATACTCCGTCGTATCTCTCAGAGTATCTATGCGACTGATTCATAGAATCAGTTACGCATAGATATCCCTAAGGCCCCATACACACGAGAGAATTTATCCGCGGATACGGTCCAGCGGACCGTTTCCACGGATAAATCCTCTCAAAGATTTCCGCAGATTTCTATGCGATGGAGTGTACTCACCATCGCATTGAAATCCGCGCGGAAATCCTCTGGCGATGACGTGTCATGCCGTCGCCGCGATTATGACGCGGCGACGGGCGCGACGCTGTCATATAAGGAATTCCACGCATGCGTCAAATCATTACGACGCGTGCGGGGAATCCCTTTGGACGGATGGATCCGGTGAGTCTGTACAGACGAGCGGATCCATCCGTTGGGATGGATTCCAGCAGATGGATTTGTTGTGCATGTCAGCAAATATCCGATCTGCTGGAATCCATCCCAGGGGAGATTTATCCGCGGAAAAAGATCCGCTGGCGTGTACACACCATAGGATCTATCCGCAGAAACCCATTTGCTGGGATTTATCTGCGGATGGATTCTATGGTGTGTACGGGGCCTAAGATCCGACAGGTGTAATTGTTTTACACTGTCGGATCTTAGGATGCAGTACCGCGGCCACCGCTGGGGGGAGTTTGCGTCGTAAACCAGCGTCGGGTATGCAAATTAGGAGTTACGGCGATCCACGACGGTTTTTCGCGTTCGCTATGTCGCCGCTAGTCTAGTTTCCCGTCGCAAAGTTAGTTGTCGTTTTGGGTGCCTTAACTTTACACAGCACACGTATGTGCTGTATAAAGTATGGCCGTCGTTCCCGCGTCAAAATTTAAAAATTCACGTCGTTTGCGTAAGACGTCCGGGAATACGGAAGTACGCTACGCACGTCGCCGTTCGAAAAAATGACGTCACTTTGCGCAAAGCACGGCGGTAATTTCGAAATGGAGCATGGGCAGTAGGTCCGGCGCGGGAGCGCGCCTAATTCAAATGGCACACGCCCATTTCAATTATGCGGGCTTACGCCGGAGGCCGCCGGCGTAGGTTTTCATTGCAAGTGCTCTGTGAATAAGGCACTTGCGATGAAAACTTGCGGCGGTGTAACGTATCTACGATACGTTACGCCGCCGCACTTCTACCTGAATCTGGCCCTAAGTTTTTTTCTGACACTTGTTGCTTGCAAGTCATTTATTTATTTATTTATTTTTTTCCACCTCAGACTTAACCATTTGCAGAGGAAGGTCGCGAGACTTGCCCGCCTTTCATTTGCCCGCCATATCTCCTTCCTGGTTTCGCATCATATGTGGAAGTTTTTATGTGTGGGTTTTTTTTTTTTTTTTTCCCTCTCGTATCCAAAAAGAGCAAATATATATTTTATCTACTTTTACATATTTTTAAACATTTATACTTTAATTCTTATAACCCTTCTACCCCACCATTTCCCCCCCCCTGCCCCTCCCCCTGGAACTCCAGTTGCCTTTCTGTGTCTTCTGATCATTCTTTTTTTTTCTATCTTAATTTTGATACTTTCTTATATTGGATCCCTCCTTAAAAATCTGAAAAAGTCTTACCAAATACTATGCCCTATGCACCCATTAGCTCCGAAAATATCATGGAATTTTTAAACTCTGTCCATTTAGACCAGGTCTTTTCAAATTCCTCTAAACCGTCTGAGTCACTTAACCTTAGGAATTCTAAATTTTGAATGGAATTCATTTTATTACACCATTCTTTAATGGAGGGGCTTTCCCTTTCTTGCCAGTGACTGGCTATCAGGCTTTTAGCAGCAGTTAACAGGTGGGGTAAAAGACTTTTCTGATATTGTTTCATAGGTAATCTTATCCTCTGATGCAAACATCCCCAGGGATCATCTGGAATCTCTGTGTTCGTTATTTCAGTAATTAATTGTCTAATTCTTCTCCAGTACAATTTAATTTTTGGACACTGCCACCATATATGAGCCATATCTCCGATCTGTCCGCATCCGCGCCAGCACAACTCTGAGGCTTCTTTCTTATATTTATGAGCCTTGTCTGGGGTAATATACCACCGCATTAAACATTTATAATTTAACTCGATTATTTTACTATTTGCTGATGAGGTATGCACTCTTCTCCATATTTGTTTTAATTCTAAAATACTCAGAGAGGATGCCAATTCCTCCTCCCACTTTTTAATATATGGTGGAATGTCCAATTGATCAAATTCTATCAGATTTTTATAAATCTTAGAGATAACTCCTTTCCCTGTTTGTCCTTGACTAATTCTCTCAAGTGGGCGTAGGTTTTCTGCTGATCTACACGGTTGTGGAAGAGCCTCAAAAAAATGTTTTAACTGGGCGTACCGCCATTCGTTTATCTCTATTACCTCCCCTTTGTCCTTTAATTCCTCATAGGTATTTAATTTATCTCGCGTCATGACATCCTTCAGCTGAGCATTTTTTTTTTATCCATTTACCAGATATCTTCTCTACCCCCGGTGTAAAATAGTTTGAGTCTTTTATTTAGTCTTGTGAACTTTGTCCCAAATTTTAATAGCGTGACGAGTAATGCTATGTGATTGCTTACCTAACTCCCTATATTTGTCTGGGATCCAGATAATGCTCCCTAATAGGACGTTGCTCATCTGGTATTCCATGCTTACCCACCTTTTTTGCTTAGTGTCCCTAATCCAGTCTATCACTCTTGTGAGAATTACTGCTTCATAATAACCTCTTATATCTGGTGCTCCCCATCCCCCTTGTGTCTTATTTTTTTTCAAAGTTGCCCAACTGATACAAGCTTATTTACCCTGCCAGACAAAGTTTAGTAAAATTGTTTGTAGAGTCTTAAAGTACTTCTGGGGTAGAGCAATCGGTAGCATCTGTATCGTATACATGATTTTGGGCAAGATTACCATCTTAAAAATATTCATTCTCCCCCCCCCAAAATATCTGCCCTGCAGTGAGTCTACCAAGTTCTGTTTTGATATCTTCCAACATGGGAACGAAATTTACTTTATAGATCCTCTCTTTTGAGATTGCTATTTTTACCCCTAAATATTTTATTTCCTTTTTCCCCCACACAAATGGGAACTCCTTTTGGAAAGTATTTTGGTCTTTCTTAACTATATTAATACATAGGGTTTCGGATTTAGATGGATTCATTTTAAAGTTAGAGAGCTCTCCGTATTGTTTCATAAGTTTTAATAAGTTTGGTAACGTTGTTCTCGGACATGTTAAGTAGAACAGGATATCATCCGCATAAGCCGCGAGTTTGTGTTCCTCCCGTCCGACTTCTATGCCCTTTATATCAGGATTCTTCCTTATTTTCCTTAATAATGGTTCTAAGGCTAGGACAAACAATAGGGGAGAAAGGGGACATCCCTGTCTTGTGCCGTTGTGAAGTTCAAAGGCCCCTGAAAGGGTCCCATTAATTTTTACTCTTGCACCAGGTTTGTTATATAATACCTTAATCCAGTTTAACATTTTTTGACCTATTCCAATTCTCTCTAAAGTCTTATATATGAAGCCCCAGTCTACTCTATCAAACGCTTTTTCCGCATCTACTGATAAGAGTAGACCTGGGGCTCCACTATCACTAATTTTCTGAATGGCTAGCAGTGTTCTGATCCCATTATCTCTCCCCTCCCGTCCTGGTATAAAGCCAACCTGGTCGCTTTGTACCTGGTTGCTTGCAAGTTATAATCAGTATTTTTTGGTAAAAAATTACTTAAAACCCCCAAACATTATATATATATATTTTTTTTAGAAGAGACCCTAGAGAATAAAATGGTGGTCGTTGCAATATTTTATGTCGCACTGTATTTGCGCAACTGTCTTTCAAACGCAATTGTTTGGAAAAAATACACTTCAATTAATTAAAATAAAAACTAAAGGGTAAAGTTAGCCCAATTTTTTTGTATAATGTGAAAGATGATGTTACGTCGAGAATCGTGATCTTTATTAGACGCTCACTTCACAGTGGGCATTTGGCGCCTAACTAAGCTCAAAAATCAATCAATCAATCAAAAAGATTGTGATTCTCATTTTATCTAGAATCATGCAGCTCTGCAGGCTAGCCTAGCCTTATAACAGTAACTAATATTAACCCTAAGGCCCCGTACACACGACAGAGTTTCTCGGCAGAATTCACAGAGAAACTCGGTCAAAACCCGGATTCTGCCGAGAAACTCTGTCGTCTGTACAGTTTTGGCTCGATGGAGCCGCCGAGGAGCTTGACGAGAAAATAGAGAACATGTTCTCTATTTTCTCGTTGTTCTATGGGAGAAGGCGGCCCGCCGAGCTCCTCGGCGGCTTCATCCCAAAACTCGACGAGGAACTCGACGTGCCAAGCACGTCGAGTTCCTCTGTCGTGTGTACGGGGCCTATCTGTTAAACTAACACTAAGGCCCTTTTCACACTACAAAATAAATCCGTTTTAATAATCCGTATTAAAATCCGTCAGATAATGTTAAAAAACGGAAGTTATACGTCCTTTATAACATATCATTAAAGTCTATGGGATTTTTTTATGTTCCGTAAAGATCCGTAATAGTCCGTTATAACGTACGTACGTACGGACGTTAGTTATTACGGAATATGTGACGGGTCTTGCACTCATTTTTTTTCTGTTGCAAGTAACGGATATATTAACGTCCGTTATATTTTAACATTGAAGTCTATGGCGCACGGACGTTAGTAAATGTCTCCGTAAATGTCCGTTATGTTAACAGACGTTAATTTTACTGAGCATGCTCAGTAAAGACTTCTGGAGCTGGACTTCAAGAAAGGGTGAAATGGTTTTTATTAACGGACGTTAGAAACGAATGATATAACGGATGTATACGGATATATACGGATAAACATTATCCGTTTTCAATAAAGGAAGAATGGTAAAATATTTATCCGTATGTATCCGTTATTAAATCCGTTAATAAACGTCCGTTAATAGGTGTAATAACAGTAGTAACGGATATTATAAAACGGACATACAATCCATAGTGTGAAAGAAGCCTAATCCTTCCTAAACTCAGAAAGCGAAGACTGCTATATTACAGAGAATATCTGGAATTGTAATTGTCAATAAGCAGTACCCTGAAAATGTTTAATTTTTGTCTTGAATTTCACTTGAAAAATAGCAGTATACTGTATGGTATGTGAGTGCACTTAGACATTGTGGGGCAGATTCAGATAGAGATACACCGTCGTATCTCTGAGTTCCGTCGGTCGTATCTATGCGCCTGATTCATAGAATCAGGTTCCGCATAGATATCCCTAAGATCCGACAGGTGTAAGTGACTTACACCGTCAGATCTTAGGCTGCAATTCCAGGCCGGCCGCTAGGTGACGTTTCGTTTTTTTTACGCGACGAATATGCAAATGAGGATTTCTACGGATTCAGAAACGAACGACCACCCGGCGCATTTTTTTTACGTCGTTTGCGTTCGGCTTTTTCCGGCGTATAGTTACCCCTGCTATGTGAGGGGTATACTATGTTAAGTATGGTCGTCGTTCCTGCGCCGAGTTTTGAAATTTTACGTTGTTTGCGTAAGTCGATTCAGAAAAGAGCTGGACGTAAGTTACGCTCACGTCGAAACCAATGACGTCCTTGCGACGTCATTTGGATCAATGCACGCTGGGAAAGTTTACGGACGGCGCATGCGCAGTTCGTTCGGCGCAGGGACGCGCCTGATTTAAATTTTACACGCCCCCTAGCCGCGGAATTTGAATTCCGACGGGGGATTTACGATACGCCGCCGCAACTTTAGAGGCAAGTGCTTTCTGAATAAAGCACTTGCCTCAAAAACTTGCGGCGGCGGATCGTAAATCAGATAGGTTACGCGGATCTAAAGATCTGCTGACCTATCTGAATCTGGACCCCTGTGCCTACAGGCTCACTGCTGTACTGTAAACCTTCAGTGTGAGATCTATGGCACTGTTGCCTCTGACTGCTAGTTTTCATAGCTGTGTCAACTCTCCCAGTGCATCTTGCTGAACTACTCAACAATTCTCCCTTTTTAAACCCTATAGCATAAAGGCTAATTATTCTGTAGTCCAAGATAAGAAAAAGAAGGGCGCTCTTTGAAATAACACAGAAAATGTGTAAAAGGCACAATATGGCCCTGAATTTCCAACAAGATAAAACATTTTTTTTTCATAATACAACATAATTGTATACATTTAATGAATATTTTTTAAATATAACAAAACTCTTTCAATGGTATATTAAACAAAACCAAACTGAGAAGTTCGTTGTTATGGCTTACATATTTATACTCATCTCCTGTTGGGATCATCTGCACCTAATGCCACATACACACAATCATTTTTCGGCATGAAAAAAAAGTTTTTAAAAACGTCATTTAAAATGATCGTGTGTGGGCTTCACATCGTTTTTCGGCTTCTGAAAAACGACAAAAAATTTTTTTTTAGAACATGCTGCATTTTTTTGCGTTGTTTTAAAAAATTTCATTTTTCCGGTTGTAAAAAATGATCGTGTGTGGGCTAAAACGATGTTTTAAACCCGTGCATGCTCAGAAGCAAGTTATGAGACGGGGGCGCTCGTTCAGGTAAAACTACCGTTCATAATGGAGTAAGCACATTCATCACGCTGTAACAGACAGAAAAGCGTGAATCGTTTTTTACTAACACGGAATCAGCTAAAGCAGCCCAAAGGCGAATATAACTTCCCCTTTAGAGTGCCGTCGTATGTGTTGTACGTCACCGCACTTTTTTTATCATTTTTTAAAAACGATGGTGTGTGGACAACATCGTTTTTAATGATGAAGTTGGAAAAACTTCGTTTTTTGGACATGCTGAAAAACAACGTTTTTTTTAATGCCGAAAAATGATCGTGTGTACGCGGCATAAGGCCCCTTTCACACTGATCCACTGCAGTTTCCCCAAAGTACAGGTGCAGTGCAGTGTACCCGTTTGTTTTTGTGTGGGTAAGCCGCAATTTGCCATAGGCTTCCATTAGGTTGGGCAGTTTCGGTGCGTTTTTTGAAAACACACCAAAGCTGCCCAATCTATTGGAAGTCTATTACTGTGTAAAAGCAGCCATAGGCCTGTTTCACACGGGATTCAGCTTGTATAGGAGCAGTGTGAACAGCAATCTTGGAAAAAGCATTTGCAGAGCTTTCAGGAAGCTTTATTGAAGCTTTTAACCGCTTAGGGACCGCCCCACGTACATATAATGCAGCAGGGCAGCCCTTAGGCACAAAATCACATACCTGTCATGATTTTTTCCTTTAGTTCCGAGGCCGTCGGGGCCTCGCTTCCGCTGTGATTGGACACAGCGGGAGCCAATCAGCGCGTCCAGCAGACGCGATGTCCGCTGGGACCCGCCGATCGTTCTGAGGAGAGGCAGAACGACGGCCTGCCTATGTAAACAAGGCAGATCACAAGCCAGAGGAGACAATGGAGATCTTGTGTTTCTGCTAAGCAGAAGCATGGATCTCTGTTAGGCCTTGTACAGACGAGCAGACATGTCCGATGAAAACGGTCCGCGGACCGTTTTCATCGGACATGTCTGCTGGGAGGTTTTGGTCTGATGTGTGTACACACCATCAGACCAAAATCCCCGCGGACAGAGAACGCGGTGATGTAGACGACACCGATGTTCTCTGACACGGAAGGTCAATGCTTCCACGCATGCGTCGAATCAATTCGACGCATGCGCGGGATTTCGGGCCAGCGGACGTGTCCGATGAGTCGTACTAACCATCGGACATGTCCGACGGACAAGTTTCTTAGCATGCTAAGAAATTTTGTCCGCTGGAAACCTGTCCGCTAGGCTGGGAAACTGTCCGGTAGGCCCTACACATGGTCGGACATGTCCGCGGAAACTGGTCCGACGGACCAGTTTCAGTGGACATGTTCGGTCGTGTGTACAAGGCCTCAAATGTTAATCCTGTGGACTTTTAAGCGCTGCAACTCATACATATTACCTTTTATTGTTATTTCTACAATATTGGGCTGGCTGCTGTGAATTTAGCTATTATTTATTTATTATATCATTTTCTAAGTGTGGTTTAAGCGCAGCAGTCATTGACTCGTTTCTGTAAGATTTATTGCAAGACTGCATGGGGTACAAGCACACCGCTGCCTTTATTCACATTTCTGGGACAAATTAGAAAAGCTGTAACAGCTAGGGGCAGTTGTTTGCATAAAATGGATTATTACTATGGTTATCCAGATAATGAAAATGCATAATGGCTCTTGAGATCCTGCAAATGGGTTCAAGATTTCCATGCTAGAATGCAGTTTTGTGAAACAGGTTTTCATGAAATATTTGAAAGTGGATCAAGAGAATGTAATTGCTAGATAGAAATAACTTGAAATAGCAATAGTACATTAATCAGCATAATTAGCTAATTATCCCAGACTACAGGCAGACAGGGCCACATCCACAATGGATTGTTCAAATGGTCAAGTTCCTTAGAAATTGCATTGCCCAAAGCATGAAAATATGACAGATTCATGAGAGTTGATCTCACACCTGACCTGACAGTGCTTTTCTGGGAACCATCAGGAAAGGCCCACCTAACAAAGCATCCACTCTTCCCCAATATACTAATGCTTTGTAGAGTTGATCCTACCCTGTTTCCCCGAAAATAAGACAGTGTCTTATATTAATTTTTGCTCCCAAAGACGCGCTAGGTCTTATTTTCAGGGGATGTCTTATTTTTCCATGAAGAATAATACGGTACACATTTATTGTTGAACAAATGTAATTTTAAGTGATCCCCCTACCCCTCCCCTGTGCCAGTGGACACCTTCACCAGACATCCCCCCACCCCTTTATCAGACATTTCCCCCTACCTCAGACTTCCTGTCTGCTCCGTCTGCGCTGCGGACAATAGTGAGCTGCGCAGCGGCGCCCACCGCTACGGTCCAGGGTACAGAGTTACGGTAGCTTCGGGGGGCATTATTATTGGGATGCCTTATGTTCGGGGAGGCCCTATTATCGGGGATGTCTTATTTTCGGGGGGATGCCTAAGGCCCCGTACACACGGTCAGCTTGGTCCGATGAGAACGAACCGAAGTTCATTTTCATCGGACCAAACCGACCTTGTGTATAGGCCATCAGTCTGGTTTCCTTCGGTCAAAAATTTCTAAACATGCTTCAAAACCGAACCGATGGACCGCTGCCCGATCGGACCAAACCGATGGTTAGTACAGAAAAGCATTGGTTCAAAACCCGCGCATGCTCAAAATCAAGTCGACGCATGCTTCGAAGCATTGAACTTTTTTTCAGCACGTCGTGTGCTTTACGTCACCGCGTGCTGACCCGATTGGATTTTGAACTGACGATGTGTACACACATCAGACCATCAGGCCACTACAGAGGTGAACGTCGGACCATTCTCATCGGTTTTGTCCGACCGTGTGTACAAGGCCTCAGGGCTGGACTGGGACAAAAATTTGGCCCTGGACTTCATCCAGACCGGCCCACTTTAATTCAATAAAATGCTGCCCCCCCCACCCCCCGAAAAATCAAGCCCACCAAAAGGCCCCTACATCCATTATTGTATATCATGAGAGGGTGAGAGAGAGAGGGTTGAGGGAAAGGGGGTGAGAGAGAGGGGGGTGAGTGTAAGAAAAATAGAGTGAGTGTAAAAGAGAGGGGGTGAGTGTAGGACCCCTTTCACACTGAGACATTTTTCAGGCGCTTTTGGGCTAAAAATAGCGCCTGAAAACGCCTCCGCTGCAGTCCCAGTGTGAAAGCCAGAGTGCTTTCACACTGGGGCGCTGCTAGGGCGTTAAAAAAGTCCTCCAAGCAGCGTCTTTGGGGAGGTGGAGGAGCCAAACCGCTCCTGCCCAAACCGCTCCTGCCCATTGAAATGAATGGCCACCGCTGCTGAAGCGCCTGCAAAGCATTTCGGCAGCAGCACTACACGGGCGCATTTAACCTTGAATTCGGCTGCTAGTGGGGGTTAATAATCACCTGCTAGACGCCGAATAGTGCAGCTAAAACGACAGTAAAGTGCTGCTAAAACTAGCAGCGTTTTACTGTCAATGCCCACCCAGGTGTGAAAGCAGCCTAAGAGTCAGGGAGTGAATCAGACAGAGGAGGGGGCAGAGAGACAGGGGGGGGAGCTGAAAGACAGAGGGGGGGGAGCTGATAGACAGAGGGGGGGGAGCTGAGAGGGAGGGAGCTGAGAGACAGAGGGTAGGTCTGAGAGACAGAGGGGGCTGAGAGACAGAGGAGGGGGCTAAAAGAGGGGGGGGACTAAGAGACACGGGGACTGAGAGACAGAGGGGGGGGGACTGAGAGACATAGGGGGGGACTGAGAGAAAGGGGGGTCTGAAAGAGTCTCAGTTTGAAAAAAAAAAAACGGCCCACTGAGCCATCGGCCCACCGGGAAACTCCCTGTAGTCCCTATGGCCAGTCCATCCCTGCAAGGCCTTATATTTCAGCGAGAGGCAAAACTGTAAGTAGGTCTTATTTTCGGGGGATGTCTTACTTTCGGGGAAACACGGTATGTATTTTCATTCTCTAATAATATATGTACTCTAAAGCTGACCATAGGTGATTTTTTTTTGTTCTTTTTTTTTGTTTTTGTTTTTATTCAGCCAGCTGGCTGAACGGGGAAAAAAATGAACAGATTTCTTCATCTGAAGATGGATGGAGGAATCCTCTGCGTTGGGACATTGTTTTTTTTTTTTTTTTTACAAAAGGCAATTCCACTTTGTACTACGAGTACACTGAAAGTGCACTTGGAAGTACAGTCGCTGTAAATCTGAGGGGTAGATCTGAAATGAGGGGAAGCTCTTCTGATTTTATCATCCAATCATGTGCAAGCTAAAATGCTGTTTTTTAATTTCCTTGCATGTCCCCCTCGGATCTACAGCGACTGCACTCCCAAGTGCATTTGCAGTGCAAAGTGGATTTGCCTTAACCCCCATTGTATTCTGACAGCGTAATTCTCCACTGTGAAGCCCCGTACACACGGCCGAGGAACTCGACGTGCCAAACACATCGAGTTCCTCGGCCAGTTCAGCACTGAAGCCGCCGAGGAGCTCGGCGGGGCGAGAGCTCCCATAGAACAACGAGGAAATAGAGAACATGTTCTCTATTTCCTCGCCGAGCTCCTCGTCGGCTTCCTCGGCCGAAAGTGTACACACGGCCGGGTTTCTCGGCAGAATTCAGCCAGAAACTCGGTCGGAAGCTGAATTCTGCCGAGGAAACTGGTCGTGTGTACGGGGCCTTAGAATATGTTGAGCAGACAGAGCAGTGGTTGCAGGTTGCAACTGGCTGTTCGATTTTTTTTTTTCCCAATAAGTCCGTTCGACAGAAGTCGATCTAATGACTGACTTCTGTTGAACAGGCACAGCCACAAATGGATCAAAATGCATCCGCTTACTGCTGATCTGCAGGGCCATCTTTTTTCATGGGCTCACTGGGAAGTTCTCAGTTTCTCAGTTTAGGCCGATATATTTTCTTCTACATATTTTTGGTAAAAAAAATCGTAATAAAAATTGCAATAAGCGTATATTGATTGGTTTGCGCAAAAGTTACAGCGTCTACAAAATAGGGGATAGATTTATAGCATTTTCTTATTCATTCTTTTTTATTAGTAATGGCAGTGATCTGAATTTTTTTTATCGGGACTGCGACATTATGGCGGACACATTGGACACTTTTGACGCTATTTTGGGACCATTGTCATTTATACAGCGATAGTGCTATAAAATTCACTGATTACTGTGTAAATGGCACTGGCAGGGAAGGGGTTAAACACTAGGGGGTGATGAAGGGGTTAAGTGTGTCCTAGGGAGTGATTCTAACTGTGGGGGGCTGGGCTACAAGTGACCCAACACTGATCAATGCTCCCGATGACAGCTTTTTACCCCGCTTGCTGTGGCATGCTTTTTGTGTGTTATTTTATTTTAAAATAATAGCAATTTATTTTGGGGGTGCGGCTGTCCAGAACGTTTTTCCTTCATTTTGCATTATGAAGAATCACAGGAACATACTGAACCTTGTTTTTCTTCACGGGTTTCTTCATTTCAGCAATTTATTGCACTCATTAGTTTAGTTTATTATTTCTGTTTTTAATACTTTTTTCACATTGTTTACATTTGGAATCACTTGGCAACATAAGATTCATCTTTTCAGCGCTACACTTATTGTATCTATATTTTTTGTGCCTTATATTTAGGTTATAGAGGTACGCATGACCCAATCATTGGCCAATTAGCTCAGATGATTACCAATGTAGCGGGCACACTGACATGTACATAGGTGTGTGTCAAGACCACACATTTCTCTCTAGGATGCTTGTTTTTTATTAGCTTTATTCCCACAAGCAACTGCTCATGTGCCACTAATGATATCCCATTAGCTCGCTTCCAGGAGCTTGGATAGAAAGGTCTCACACAGGCACATTTTGACCCACAAAATAAACACATCAACAAGCCTAATAAAACCTCACCTCTCGTCTTGCACATATCAGGATTAACTTAGTAACTAGCAACTATATACTAGTGCATACTGAAAAAACAGCAATTGCAAACAGTCCCAAATCCATACCCAAAAACTGTTTTAAAGGGAAATTATAATCTTTCAAATATATGAGATAATAGTGAATGTTATCTTCTTAAAGTGGTATTAAATCTAAAAACAGAAATGGAATAATTGCAGCTTACAATGTTGCTGTCCAAAGATGTCTTCTTTATTATTTCATCCAGTAGAGGTTTGCCTTCTGGGTCTCGTTGACGCCCTGGCTAGAAAAAACATGATACATACTGTATTGAATTTACTGTTTTATTATGCTAGGAAATTAATAGTGCTCTCCTGGAAAAAGCCTACACCTCCGACTATTCCGGCATTGAAGGCGCGCATTAATAAAGCCATTCCTCTATATAAAGCCACGTATACCAGTAGAGGAATTCCTCATAAGTTTGAATGGATGGATGAATCGTGCATCTACGGTGTCTGATTAAATGATTAAATAGAAAATATATACTGTTACTGGTGGGAAATTCATGTTGTGTCTGGTATGAAGCTGGGTGGGTATCGGTGATCATTAAGTATTATTGGTATGGGGGTGAGCTGTTGACCTAGGAATTTCAAATGTGGGTCTAATGTTAGTATTTGATGGCAGGTGGTATGACATAGCTGTGTGGAGCTAGAAATATGTAATTATATGAAACTGTGTTCAACTATAATGATCAATTGTTGTTACTATGCTCATTTTTCTATGTTTCAAGCATCAGGCCTCGTACACACGACCGGTTTCCTCGGCAGAATCCATCAAGAAACTTGGTGGGAGATTTTTTTTGCCGAGGAAACCGGTCGTGTGTAAATTTTTCAGCGAAGAAACTGTCGAGGAACTCGACGAGCCAAAAAGAGAGCATGTTCTCTTTTTCCTCGACGGGAATGGAGAAAATTGGCTTGTCGAGTTCCTCGACAAGCCTAACAAGAACTCGACGAGGAAAACGATGTGTTTCGCTCGCCGAGTTCCTCGGTCGTGTGTACGAGGCCTCAGAGTTCCACTGAGGGCCCAATGCTGAGACTTAGTTTGGAGGGGGGGGGGGTAAATTTAGAATTTTGTTGGGGAGTGAGGCCTGATACCAGACTATCCCCCAATTGTTATATGTATTTGCCTCATGTATGTCATTTAGAAATTCAATACAAATTATTTTATAAAATGCAGACACCCTAAGGTTAGGTTTAAACATATGCGGCTCTGTGAGCCACGTTATGCTCACTCACAGCAGCTGATTCCATTAAATGGGCTGCTGTGCCTCCTGAAATACAGGGAAAAGGTCCATGCAGTATTTCTGAAGTCGCAGCCCACACAGGAAACACACATTCACTGCGGTTTCCAGTGCGTGTGGCATGCCATTGGTTTAATGGCACCCATACGCATCCAGCACGTTTTTCCTGTGTGGGTGGTTGCGGCTGCGGAGGAAATTATCTGCTCTGAGGTGTGGTTGGGTTTTGGAGTAATAGTGGTCAATTTTGTAAATTTCTCTGCAAGATGGATTCATATACATTTATTTCTTTGAAACTTGGCTTGGTCCAGTTCAAGATGGTCATAGACAGAATAGCCCAGGAGAAAAAGAGTAGGCTGTTGCCCCAGGATTATTGTGTGCATTCCATAGTCCCACAGAGAATTTCCAAGGGGCATTTCCATACTCTTTACTACAAATTACCACTTGATGATAATGAAACTTGCTGGCACCCAAACTTGCTGGCACAGTCACCTGCTAGCATCAACACTTCCTGCCGAGATCGCTTGCTGGCACTGACACACTGCAGACACAAAAAGCTTTGCCACTGGCAATAATGCTTAATGCCTCGGCTATTGACTGGTACTGTAACCCCCATACAAATAAATGAAGGGTGCCACTTCGGGCTCTAATAGGTCCTTGAATGCTGACAACCACTGGAAGTGCAGGCGGGGAAGGAGCTCGTCTCCGCTCTAGAGAAGTCATTTAGGAAGAAAAAGATGTCCCAGAAGCCACATATCACACAAAACTCTCTTAGTCCCATGATTAAGCCTCGTGGTCTGGGAGAAACATGTCGGGGGTGTGGCCTAGACTGAGTCTAAACAGATAGGGAAAAAGCCTAAAGAAAAAAACGAATAGAGTGACCACATCTAATGGTTGGTAAGCTTTAATATATACCATTTTTGGCTTGGTGTTTAATGCAGCTTTATTTATTCATTATAGCTTTATCTATAATACTGGTTTATTGTGAAGAAGCGTATCAATGTCTGTTAAAGCTGTTCTGCGGGCATATTTTTTTTTAACAAAATGGAGCAGGTGCCTTCTTAGTCCAAATATGGTCAATGACATCACCAGGAACTCCATCCCCCGACCCCCAGAGTTCTCTGTAAACATAAAACTTAAAGCGGAGCTCCACCCAAAAGGGAAAGTTCCCCTTTAGGCTCCATTCACACCAATGCATTTTTTTCATGCTTTTTGCAGAAACGCAGGACATTCTTTTTAACAAGGGTTCCTATGGAACACATTCACATCAATGCATTTTTTGCCTTTGCTTTTTTGGAAAGGGTCAGGGACTTTTTTAAATGCAAAACGCTGCTTTTTTCGTTAAATAGACTTTAATAGAGAAGCTGGCAGCTGAGGCCTGTCTATTAGGGGTGCCCGGGAGCCGCTCCCTCTCTCCAGGTCACCCCATATATGCAATGGATAGATTCATGCATAGGACTGCAACGCTCACCTTCAGGGCACCGGACGCATTCATTACAGCGGGCAGTTTTCTTTTTTTTAAGCACCTGATTAGAGGCTCTAAAAGGTTTCAAAATAGGGTGGGCTTGGGTCGCAGAGAATGCGACCGCAGCCCCCCCCCCCGAGCAAGGGGGGGGGTTTATACTGTTTGCCGCCCCCCCCCCAAAAAAAAAACATTCCACCGGCCGCCACTGGAAGCTGCAGAAAAAGTATGTAGTGCGTGTTTATGGCATTTTACAGCAAAAAGCACTGCAGAAACACTCAAAAGCAACATGTACAGTATAGATGTGAATCGAACCTTAAGGCCTCCATCTCCCCTCCTCTTCCATAATTGGTACTTTTTTTTGTGGGGTGGGGGGAGCTGGTAGCTGGTTTTGATCGGTACCCACTCCAACTTCTGCTCAGGTTACCTAGGCGATCCGACCTGAAGTTCTACTCTCCCCCTCCCTGCCTGTAGTCTTCTGGGACACGTCACAGGTCTCAGAAGACCACAGGACCATGGACAATGCCCAGCGTTACTCGTGCATGAGTAGTGGGCACCTGGTTGTGAAGACGCAACCTGTCACAGGCGGGTGCCCACAGTTAGGTTAAAAGACAAATTTGCGTTAAGTGAAAAATGGTGTAAAAATGAATAAGTGTGTCTATTATAGATTCTGCTGCTAAACACTATAACCTAAATATAAGGCACAAAAAATATAGATACAATAAGTGTAGCGCTGAAAAGATGAATCTTATGTTGCCAAGTGATTCCAAATGTAAACAATGTGAAAAAAGTATTAAAAACAGAAATAATAAACTAAACTAATGAGTGCAATAAATTGCTGAAATGAAGAAACCCGTGAAGAAAAACAAGGTTCAGTATGTTCCTGTGATTCTTCAGTGATAGTAAGTGGGTGAAATCCAATCCGTGAAGAAGCCCACCACCAATAGAAGAAACGGAGGCTTACCAACTAGCCTGTGACCGCCCTTCTCAGGGGGGTCAGAACAGGTTCAGCAGAAATGCAGATGGTCCTCAATAGCACCTTGTGGGAACCCTCCAGAACCGACCATTCGCAGTTGCCACTGCAGCACTTGCCAGCTGGGTGAACCAGATGCATTCCAAAGATAGATTTTCGGGGTTGAGACAGATCAACATCCGATATTAAGGGATGGTATTACCCAATGGAAAAAAGGGGGAAAAACTTCTGATAGTGCAGACGTATTGAGGATGATTTATTAAAAATATACAAAACAATAAAAATAAAAACTCTTATGTAAAGAGTAATAAACAAAATTCCTTGCAAGGATGTTAAAAGCTCCGTGGTTCTTCAGTGCAAAAATTGCCGGGTCGCGCGTGACGCCCTACGACCGTTTCGTCACAACTGACGTCATCAGGGGCACCACAGGTGCCAACAGTTGAAATGTGAGGAAACTGTGGGAAGGGGGGGCTCGGGTGATCATATCGCTGGATCGTCAGACAGGTGAGTCTGTATTTATTAAAAGTCAGCAGTTCCAGTTTTGTAGGTGCTGACATTTAATAAACCAAATAAATTAATGGGGCTCCACTTTAAGCCAGAGGGTTTTAACCCTCTCTTACTCTATTCAAGATAAAAAAAAAAAATTGCTTTTAGTTCTACTTTAAAAAAAGATTTCCAAAAGGAGATAAACAAGATCTATTTTTTCTAAAAAAAGGAAAAAAAATGTTTTCTTAATATAGAATGAATTAATCCATATATCAGATTTAATTGGTGTGTACTTTCTAGGTCATATGAGTTATATGAACAGCACCCTATAAGAACTTTGCACTATATGGCCTTCTAATTATTTTTTTTATAAAATGATACATGGAAAAAAATCTCTCAAGGTTTTCCTGTTCACTGGGTCTCATTATGGTATCGATCATATGTTCCTGCAATCTGAAAACGAAAAAGCATGCACTCTTTTTAGAAACCCACAAACCCACATTGTGATGATTGGTTAGAGATCAGCTGCAGTTATAATATGAGCCTACCAGTAAAGAAGAGCATGCACACATTAACACAATAAAAGCATTCTAGGAAGCTCCACTGCACATATATCCATTTGTAGCAAATACTGAATTTGCCGTTGTAAAAGTATATGGCAATTTCTCTTGAAAAAAATATATTCTTGAGATGCATACATTGAGCACAGCAAACAAAGCCAACCTTCTTGGGGCTTCAGTATTTCTTCAAGGTGTTGCTGGAGTTCACCAGCCCATCCCGATCCCTTCTCCCCATCTGTGCGCAAGAAGTGTTACCAACATGGCCCCTGTAGGCTCCCTTTTATCTCCCATATACAGAAAGCCTAAAATATTAAATTGTCATTGCTAAGGTTTATTTATTTATTTATTTATTACAAGTCATTTACAAAGTGCTTTTACATATATATTGTACATTTACATCAGTCCCTGCCCTCAAGGAGCTTACAATCTAAAGCCCCATTCACACTATCAGTTTTCCTGCAGGTTTTTCTCTTCAGGTTTACCAAAACCTTGTAGTGCAAGGGTCTGCCTGATTGCATACAAATTAAAACTCTTAGGCCTCGTACACACAGGGCCAGATTCTCAGTGGAGATACGACGGCGTATCTCCAGATACGCCGTTGTATCTCTGAGTTGCGCCGTCGTATCTATGCGCCTGATTCATAGAATCAGTTACGCATAGATTTCCCTTAGATCCGACAGGCGTAAGTCTCTTACGCCGTTGGATCGTAACTGCATATTTACGCTGGCCGCTAGGGGCGTTACGCTGATTTACGCCTAGAAATATGTAAATCAGCTAGATACGCGAATTCACGAACGTACGCCCGGCCGGCGTATAGTTACCCCTGCTATATGGTGGTGTAAGTGCGGCGTACCAATGTTAAGTATGGCCGTCGTTCCCGCGTCGAAATTTTAAAAAGTTACGTAGTTTTGCGTAAGTCGTCCGTGAATGGGGCTGGACGTTATTTACGTTCACGTCGAAACCAATGACGTCCTTGCGGCGTATTAGAAGCAATGCACACTGGGAAATTTCCACGGACGGCGCATGCGGCGTTCGGGAAAAACGTCAATCACGTCGGGTCACAGAACATTAACATAAAACACGCCCCCCTGTCCCACATTTGAATTAGGTGGGCTTACGCCGGCCGATTTACGCTACGCCGCCGCAACTTACGGAGCAAGTACTTTGAGAATACAGCACTTGCCCGTCAAAGTTGCGGAGGCGTATCTTAAATCGGATACGTAACGCCGCCGCAAAGATACGCGGATCTACGTGAATCTAGTGTTTTTCCCGTCAAGATTCTTGGCAAGAATCTCTTGCCGCCCGAGTATAAACACAGACCTTTCAAAAGAACCGCGGTTCTCTTGAAAGGCAAGAACGCAGTGACGTCATCCCGTTCGATCACATTCAATGCCGTCGCCGCCATCTTGCTTCACCCTACCTATTGCGTGGAAGCTACCGCGCATGCGTCAAAGTCATTTCGAGCATGCGCGGGTTTCCACGGCGACAGGTAAGTATACACATTCTCGGGTTTCTCGTCGGGAAACAGGCCAACAAGAATCTCGGCGAGAAAATAGAGAGCAGGATCTCTAATTTTCTCGTTGAGATTCTGGCCAGATTTCCAGACGAGAAACCTGAAAGCCTCGTACACACGCTCGGTTTACTCGCAGTTTTCTTGCTGGTTCTTGCAGAGAAAGCCGAGCGTGTGTAAGAGGCTTCAAGGTTTGGCCTCATTTGGTTTTGGTAAACCTGAAGAGAAAAACCTGCAGGAAAACTGATAGTGTGTATGGGGCTTAAGGTTCCTAACTCACATTCATACATACACATACTAGGGCCAATTTAAACAGGAGTCAAATAACCTACCAGCATGTCTTTGGAGTGTGGAAGGAAACAGGAGTACCCAGAGAAAATTGACACAGGCACAGGGAGAACATTCAAACTCCAGGCAGGTAGTGCCGTGGTTGTGATTCAAACTGACTATCCCAGTGTTATTAGGCGGAAGTGCTAACCACTTAAATTGGTGGAGTTATTTTATTATAGCATAGAATCAGACTGAAACTTCCCTTTGGAAGGTGTAATATAATTTCTTAACATCAGAATGAGGGGCATAAGCTTGAGGAATCAGACTCTCCTAGCATGGAGTACATGGGGGAAGCTCACTAGAATGGGTCTGCAAGGGATTACACCAAACGAAAGCAGGATACACATGCATCAAAATTCAGACGGTTCAGCAGGAACTGGCCCATTTTCAATATGTGTGTTCTTCTCTAATGGTTTCTGTCGAATGGTCCTGCTGGAAAACCAGCATTTGATCAACCGCTGTAGCCCATGACTGCAGCACTGATCTGTGTATTCTGATGGGGAAGGGGAGTCCCTACTATCAGAATACAAGCATCCATATTGCTTGCAGAGATGCAGTTATCTGTGAGTTTTTTTTTTTTCAAAACGCTGGTTGAATGAAAAAGACCCTGCGTGTGTACCCAGCTTAAGATTAAGGTTAATTGTGTGAACGTTCTATCTTTAGAGTAGCTGTAGTGTTTCATGGAGAATATAGCCAATTCAGTGAGCCAGAATTATCATACTGGTATACAGAAATATATCAATCACAGCTCATCGGAACTGAACAAAGCATGAAAAAAAAAAACACTGAAACCGTTGGTAATTATGGGGACCAGGCTTTGGGTGGGAGGGAGTGGTGTGCTGTCTTTACAATAAACCTTGGCTGAAGTTAAACATCTTCCATGTGCGTCCCATTATTTGGATGCTGGATTGCAGTGGAGAAAGAGCAGACTCCAGAGCCGCCTTGGCACTTGGCAACCCTCTGATTTCAGGGTAATGAGTAGTACACAGGCTGGCCTGTGAGCAGTGAAAGGAGTTGAGTTTGTCTAACGTTAGAAATTATTGTTAATATTACAATACAATAGTCCTTGTATTTCTATGCATATGAGTTTAACAAATACATTTTTGGGTGGCAAATATCTTTTCGCATTGGATGACTTAAAGTGACACTAAAGGTTCACTTTTTAAAAAAAAATAACAAACATGTCATACTTACCTCCACTGTGCAGTTTGTTCTGCACAAAGTGGCCCCAATCCTTCTGTTCTGGGGTCCCACGGTGGCTCTCTCGGCTCCTCCTGCAATAAATAACCCCCCCCCTGGGAAGCTCTCTCTCAAGGGGGTTACCTTGCGGGCGCGCTCCTGTGTCATACACTTGGCGTCCATTGCTGCCGAGTGTATGACTTGGCGGCCCCGCCCCCGGCGCCCGCATCATTGGATATGATCGACAGCTGCGGGAGCCAATGGCTGCGCTACTATCAATCTATCCAATGAAGAGCCGAGAAGCAGTGGAGAGAGCAACGCGGGATCGAGCCCACTGAAATTTGGGGCTCAGGTAAGTAAAATGGGGGGGTGGGGGGCCAGAAAGTGCAAGGTGTTTTATCACCTTAATGCATAGGATGCATTAAAGTGAAAAAACACAAAGCTTTACAACCCCTTTTAAGGTCCGTACACATGATACCAAAATCGGAAGTAAAATTTCGTCCAACGAACGATCTGATGATTTTTTAGATCGTTAGTATGATGTTTTCGACAACCGCTTCCAGTTTTTCATCAGACAAAAGCTGGATGTGCAAACTATAAAATTTTTGTTGCATGTGAACTCAACGTCCGATTTTCTTTTTATTAGTACGGTTTTCAGACGAAAAAAAAATGTAAGAGCTAGACTACGCATGCTCAGAAACAGAAAAATACATACAAAACTATTCAACACATCACTTCTGAAGCTGAATTCTGTCGTTTGAGGATTTTCATATGGTGAGTAACCTCTTCACTTTCGACATGAGACTAGCATGCAACCAAAAAAAGACGAACGGTCGTCTGAAAATCTGATTGTGTGTACGAGGCTTTAGAGAGAGAGAGAGAGGGAAGATTGTGTGAATGAGTCAGTTCATATAATGAATTTACACAAGAAGAGAGAAAAATGCAATGAAAAAAACATATGGGATTTTCCCTAGAATACATTCTGGGAATGAAGTATTGGCAGTGTATTAAATCATGTATAAAATTATAAATAGAAGTAAGCAGCTGTAGGAGGCAGATATGCCCAGTCAACCAGGGGGCACTAATTGGATAAAATGTATAAAATGTACATATTGTAAGCTAATGAAATCAGTTGTGGAAAAACATAAGACAGTAAAAAATACAGTAAATTTGCAGAAATGCGTGTGCATATCTATGTATACAGGGCCAGATTCACAGAAGAAGTACGCCGGAGTATCTACTGATACTCCGGCGTACTTTCAAATTTGCTGCGTTGTATCTTTAGTTTGAATCATCAAACCAAGATACGACAGCTTTTGGCTTCGATCCGTCAGGCGTACGGCTTCGTACGCCTTCGGATCGTAGGTATAATACTTTGGCGCCCGCTGGGTGGAGTTTGCGTCGTTTTCCGCGTCGGGTATGCTAATTTGATTTTTCCGGCGATTCACGAAGGTACGCGTGGCCGTCGCATTCTCTTACGTCGTCGCTAGTCGGCTTTTCCCGGCGTATAGTTAAAGCTGCTATTTTGTGACGTATAGATAGACGTGCCATGTTAAAGTATGGCCGTCGTTCCCGCGTCGAATTTTAAATGTATTTATTTTTTGCGTAAGTCGTCCGTGAATACGAAAGGACGCAACTCACGTCTACGTTCAAAAAATAACGTCGGTGCAATGTCATTTCGCGCAAAGCACGGCGGGAAATTTCAAAACGGAGCATGCGCAGTACGTTCGGCGCGGGAACGCGCCTAATTTAAATGATCCACGCCCCCTACCCGATCATTTGAATTAGGCGGGCTTGCGCTGGAGGGATTTACGCTACGCCGCCGCCACTTTACAGGCAAGTGCTTTGTGAATCAAGCACTTGCCCGTAAAACTTGCGGCGGTGTAACGTAAATGCGATACGTTACGCCGCCGCAAATGTACCTGAATCTGGCCCAATGTATATAAATCATATGTATATTATATATTCCCATATTAAGAATAACAAGTGCATAGCTAAAGAACAGAGTTTTCTAGATATCCTCAAGTACCAGTATACTGGTTATGTTTTATCATGTAGAAACATTGGTATATTAAAGCAGAACTCCAGCCAGGCAAAAAGAGTAGACCATAACCTATACAGTATTTCAGAGCCTGGTTTAGTAAATCTTGCTGTGTAGCCCTAATGGTAGCCACACACACTTCAATTTTATTTTCCAATGAATGTGCAATTCAATCTAAATGAGGGAATCTGCAAACAATTGAATAGCCATAACTTCCCTTCTGATTTTGATTCAATTTAGGTTAGATTCAATTAAACTGAGTTCATCGGTTAGGGCAGAAAACTATTGATTGTTATGCATCGATCGGCAGCACTGAAATACTTAGTTCAGGGGTGTCCAAACTTTTGACCCTACTGGGTCATATTGGAAGAAGAGGAATTGTCTTGGGACACACATAAAATACACAAATAATAAGGATAGCTGATGAGCAGAAAATAGAGGGCCTAAACTTCATATTGTATATCCTAGTCCAGACTGGGTGCTAGCTATGGCATCTGCAGGTAAATACAATTTGAGAATCTGTAAATAGATCATGGTAGCTGAAACATTATATTGAACAGCATATTCGGTTGAGTCTGGAAGATAGCTGTGGGAAATATTGTAATGCATCCCAAAGCATCAGTATGCAGCGGAGGCACAACATAGAATGATTCTATATTTATCCAACGGACACCAAATCAATGCTGCATCTGACATAATCCCATCCATGAGACTGAACACATTTGGGGATTATCATGGCCCGGAAAAATTATCATTATAAATTGTATTCGGTGCATTCTTTATTAAGAAAAAAGGATTATCTTGTGTTATTTTTAAAAATGTCCTATGTGTTTAAGAGCAAAAATAATTGGCACACAGCTTACATTAAAATAATAATGCACACGATCACTTTTTGTCATGAAATAAAATGAAATTTTTAAAAACGTCATTTAAAATGATCGTGTGTGGGCTTCACATCGTTTTTCGTCTTCTGAAAAACGACAAAAAAAAAAATTAGAACATGCTTCAATTTTTTATGTCATTTTGTGTTGTAAAAAATGATCGTGTGTGGGCTAAAACTACGTTTTAAACCTGCGCATGCCCAGAAGCAAGTTATGAGACGGGAGCGCTCGTTCAGGTAAAACTACCATTCATAACTCATATCGGATTCATAATTCATAAGCACATTCATCACGCTGTAACAGACAAAAAAGCGCAAATCGTCTTTTAATAACAAGTAACCAGCTAAAAGCAGCCCAAAGGCGAATAGAACTTCCCCTTTAGAGTGCCGTCGTACGTGTTGTACGTCACCGCGCTTTGTTCATCATTTTTCAAAAACGGTGGTGTGTG
The DNA here is from genome assembly GCF_905171775.1 of Rana temporaria. NCBI lineage: Eukaryota > Metazoa > Chordata > Amphibia > Anura > Ranidae > Rana > Rana temporaria. Next base: position 355,249,600 of record NC_053493.1, read on the forward strand.
GGCAACATAGTTTTTTATGATGAAGTTGGAAAAACTTTTCATGACAAAAAGTGATCGTGTGTACGGGGCATAACTGTAAATAATGTTGTTAAGGTTCAGTCACCTTACGTTATATGCATCTGGTGGAGACTATAAACTAAATAAAAAAATGGGTGAAAACCTTTATCAAAGTCCCTTTTGTGAGTGCTGGCATCTACCCCTTAGACTTTGGGGTAGATCCACGTAGAATGGCGCAACATTGTGCGGGGGTAACGTATCCTATTTACGTTATGCCTCCGCAACTTTTACAGGCAAGTGCCGTATTCTCAAAAAAAAGTTGCGGCGGCTAAGCGTAAATAGGCTGGCGTAAGCCCGCCTAATTCAAAATGTGAAGAGGTGGGCGTGTGTTATGGAAATCAGGCTTGACCCGACGTGATTGATGTTTTTCCCGAACGGCGCATGCGCCGTCCATGGAATTTCCCAGTGTGCATTGCTCCAAAGTACGCCGCTAGGACGTCATTGGTTTCGAGGTGAACGTAAATTACATCCAGCAAACCACGTAAAATTTTCAAATTTCGACGCGGGAACGACGGCCATACTTAACATTGGTGCGCCGCATATACGCCTCATATAGCAGGGGTAACTTTACGCCGGGAAAAGCCTAACGTAAATGGCGTAAATGTACTGCGTCGGCCGGGCGTACGTTTGTGAATTCGCGTATCTAGCTGATTTACATATTCGACGCGTAAATCAGCGTACACGCCCCTAGCGGCCAGCGTAAATATGCAGTTAAGATCCGACGGCGTAACAGACTTACGCCTGTCGGATCTAATAGATATCTATGCGTAACTGATTCTAAGAATCAGGCGCATAGATACGACCGGCCGGACTCAGGGATACGACGGCGTATCTGGAGATACGCCATTGTATCTCTTTTGTGGATCTGGCGCTTTAAGTATACTTCCTGCATTTACACACAGACGTTTATACCTTTGATCTAAGAAGGAAGCGTTAGTTACAATGTTTCATGTTGTTAAAAACTGCCCGGATCTTTTCTTTTGACAGCTGAGTGAGCAGATAAGTCTCTACACTTGTTATATGAAAGAATCGGCAAACTCTGCAATAGAGATCGCGAGGGGGGGGTTGAATCGAGATCATGTTTTTTTAACAATTAATTGTGCAGGTATAACTCTGGGCATTTGTCTCTAAATACATACTACTCTAAACATTAGTACCACTTGGTGCACTGCCCAGCCCTGTCCAGTTGCAGCAACTTTCAGACTCTTAAAGGCCCCCTCCACACAGGGCGTACTCTGCTAGGAGTCCGCCTGCGCAGTGGGGAATTGGTCCACTGAGCAGGCGGGTGGCTTTTCCCTGTTCGCTCTGCTTATGTAGAATGGACACAGACACAGCCCAATCTCTCTTATGGGCGGTCGGATATATAGAAACATAGTTACATAGTTAGTCAGGTTGAAAAAAGACACAAGTCCATCCAGTTCAACCACAAAAAACAAAATAAAAAAACACAGTAAAATCCTATACACCCAACTCCATACCCACAGTTGATACAGATATGTATATATCGATATATATTTATAGCTATATATATATATATATATATATATATATATATATATATATATATATATATGAAATTACAGTATATAGTATTTATCATTTTATTTATTATTATTATTATTATTTTGTAGTTATTTTTATTATTTCTGTCATTATTTCTTAGTTACCATATTTTCCGGCGTATAAGACGACCTTTTAAGCTTAAAAATATCCCCCAAAAATCGGGGGTCGTCTTATACGCCGGGTATTATACCTGTATGCAGAATCAGTCTGTGGGCGTCCATTGTTCAAAAGCCGCGCCTCATCTTTGTCCTGTTCCGTGATAGGCGGAACACTCAGTTTCCCAGCAGAGTCTGTGTTCAGTGTTCCGCCTATCATGGAGGTCCTCTTGTCTGAGGCCGAGGATGAGAAAACATCCGTGATAGGCAGAACACTCAGTTTCTGGCTATCACGGATGTTGTCTCGTTCCAGGCCGAGGACGAGAGGATATCTGTGATAGTCGGAACACTGAACGCTCTGCTGGGAAACTGAGCGTTCCACCTATCACGGAACAGGACGAGGAGGAGGCTCGGTTTTTGAACAATGGACGCACGCAGTCTGACTCTGCATGACAAGGGATAAGGTATGGAGATCGGCAAAGTGAGGCATGTAATGGGCACAGTGAGGTGAGGCATGTAATTGGCACAGTGAGGTGAGGCATGTAATTGGCACTAGTCGGAAGGGGAGTAGTCTTATACGGCAAGTATATCCCAAAACCAACCTTTTAGCTGGAAAATTAGGGGGTCGTTGTAACGGTATGGCCCGTGGGACCCAGAAGAGTGTGGGGTACTCCTGTTTCAGCTTTACCAATGACTCCTGTGTCTAGGGTCATCCTATGTCCACTAGGGGCATAGGATGACTGAGAACTGATATCTTGAATTACATAAGATGGGACAGTAATGATAATTCATAATGTATTGCAGGATATCTTGAGATATTACAGGTAGTTAAACCCACAGGTCAATAAGAGTGTGATTCATTCAATGTGTGGACACATACTGTTAAGATGTTAATCACCTCCTGCTACCTGGCTGTAGTGATAACGCTTGCTGTGATTGCATTCTATTGTCTATTGTGTTAATTAAGCCTGGCTCCTAAGATATTTCATGGTGCTATACTAATTGACACAGTATTGTGTGAAAGTCTATTGATGATACTAAAGGAATGTGTATTGAATAGAAGGTGAAAAGAGCCATGACGGCTGACATGTCAGCTATAGTAATTAACTCATGTAGACCTGGCACCAGAAAGTCTGTCTAAGATGTGGATTGAGGGGGACTCGTTAGGACCCATTGTGTGACGTTGTGGGTGGAGTGTTTCATTGTCCCTTTGATTACTGCAGCATGCTTTGTGGTTGCTAACTGTATAAAAACCTGAGTTTTACCATTAAAAGATCTAATCTGTTTGGAACCAGAGAACAGAGCTGTGTGTGTCTCGTTCTTCAGGGGGAAATCCAATGGGTCCTTTCTGCTGGATTGTGGGGTGGAATGGAAGCTGTCTTGGGTTGGTGGAATGGAATATCCTAACGGCGTTAACCCCTGACCGTTACAGTCGTCTTATACACCCAGTCGCCTTATATGCTGGCAAATACGGGTACCTTCCTGAGTGGCTGTCTTCCAGTGCTGTATGGGATAACAGCAGAGAGGGGGATACAGGAAGTGGCAGGTTCAGCCATGTTTTTTACAGTTTAGAGGGGGCAGAATACACAGCACAAGCACTGTGCTGTGTAATCTGCCTAAAGGGACCAGGATCTGATTATTGTTTTTGGGGGGTTTAACAAACACTTTCAGTATTTTCATGCCTAAACATTTTTTGTTTTTTTTTGTGTTGCATTATGGTCTCTTTTTTCCTTTCATAGGTTGGGCTATCTATGTCCTGTCTCCCAACTACATCCTATCCAGAGCTCCAGGACCTCTCCAGGTATTCCCCAGCTGGGGAATACCAGTCAATAGGCGACTACATGCAGGCAGATAAGACCCCACCAAATCTCATGGAGGCCAGATAAGGAGCCTTGCTCAGGTTCTCCACCCAAACTCCACCCACCCTGTCACTATATATGTATTAGGGAAATGTGCCACCTAGTGGCCAAATGGGGAATTGTACTAACACTCCCTTACAGGCAAATTCTATGGCAGGTAATATACTGCACATGCATATGTTTAAACCTTACTGCATATTTAGCTGTCTGTCTAAAATTCCACTTTAAAATGTGTGGCTGTGCAGGTAGCATCGTGCCTTGGAGTGCTGGGTTCCTGTGTTTAGTTCTCATAAAGCCAACTCCTTGCATTTTAGACCAAATGGGTGCTTAAGTGACAGGTGAATGCATGCAGTCATTACTCATAATTCCAAATGTGTAAGAATGTTATAACTCAAAGGAAATCTTTTATGCTGTCACAGGAGGTGATATGATATTTCAGGGACTGAAGACCCCTTCATGTCACTGTGGCCTTTATGAAGGGGTCGATTTGTGGCACCAAAACATTGCATTGTCTCCTGTGATGGCATAAAAACTCTTCATCTTCATTCATACACTTTCAGTGCTCATCAGGGACACTATCTGCATGGAGTTCATATGATTTTTATACATGGCAGATAACTTTCCAGCAGTACGGATGGCTCTAACAATTTAGAACTATGCTGTTTTAGATGGTCGATTCTTTTTTTTTCTTTTTTTTTATGGTAGGGACATTGCAAGATTCTTTATTAGAATTTGTTGGTCTTATATAAAAGATGTAAATTGTGCTTGCTGGCTACTGAGTACTGGCTAGTTGTGTAAAATACCTGTGATGGGATTCAGTATGTTCTGAGTATAAATTCAAGTCATCCAGCAGTGCCAGTCCTTCTGTGATGTGACAGATCAGCACCTCTTGAAATATTCATGAATGATGTGTATTCAGTCATAGGCTGTGTCACAGGAGTTTTTCCCTGAATGCAACCTTCTCAGAAAGCCGCTCATGTATTAGATTTTCCTTTCATTTGTTTTCCCTCTAGAGAGGGAGTGAGACCGATTTAGTACAGCCAGCCTGACTTCCCGAGCTGAAAACGGGGTCATGCAGGCAGCACAGGGAAAACAAAGGCGGAAGCAGTAAGCAGAGCGGGAATACCGGCTTCCCCTTGGAGGACAAATGGATTTGCTGAATGTACAACTCATAAAACATTTCTGTTACAGCGCATCTTATAATTCCATTTATGAAAAAAGTTTACGTGTTCTCAGTAAAAGTGATGACACGGCGCCAAGTCACAGCTTGTTTGCAAAATTTGTAAATAGCTTTGGAACACCATGGAGTATTTATTTGTTTGATTGTATTTTTTAGTATTTTACATTATTGTTTATTATAAATTTAACCGCTTAACGACCGCCGCATGTACATATATGTCGGCAGAATGGCACGGACAGGCAGAACGACGTGCCCGCACGTCGCTGCCTAGACGTGGGTCGGGGGTCCGATTGGGACCCCCCCCCGGTACATACGGTGGTCGGTAAGCCTCTGGGAGCGATCCGGCTATTCGTTTCTAGCCACCCCCTCGCGATCCCAAAAATGTGTCAAAATTGTCCAAAGAGTCCGCCATAATGTCGCAGTCATGAAAAAAATCACTGATCGCCGCCATTAGTAGTAAAAAATTTTTTTTTTATAAAAATGCAATAAAACTATTCCCTATTTTGAAAACGCTATAATTTTTGCGCAAACCAACCGATAAACGCTTATTGCGATTTTTTTTAACAAAAATATGTAGAAGAATACATATCGGCCTAAACTGAGGAAAAAAATATTTTTTATATATTTTTGGGGGATATTTATTATAGAAAAAAGTAAAAAATATTGATTTTTTTTCAAAATTGTCGCTCTATTTTTGTTTATAAAGTGAAAAAAATATTTTCAAACCACAAAGTGGTAGAAAAAAACCCTGCGCTAGACTAAAAATAATAAATGGGAAAACACGTGAGTGTAAGAAGCAGCCAGTACCTATTACCTATAACCAAAGTAAAAAGAACAAGAAAAATAAAAAAAGGTACGGCGCTACATATAAGATGATCACAAAAAATAATTGAATGATTAGTGAAAATGAGAACAAAAAAAGTTCAGTAAAGGTCCACAAGAGGACTAAGAAATGTGATATGAGTCCATAGTATGTAAATAAACAGTGATGTTTGAGAGTAGAAATCCTCCACCGTAGAAGACACCCGATGAAAATAAAGTTGTAGTCTCCTTACCAGATAGTAAGACCGATATTGCAGCGGTCTTAATTAGGCCCAGGGATATTTAGAAGTCCTCCCAAAAGACTGCCTTGAATGCTGTGATAATTCTCATGTGCTGGGTGCATACCACCAAAAAAGATCCCTTCAGGCTCAAGTAAGGCTTGGTTTTCACTCTCCGGCCAGTCTGTGTGTCACGTAATCCAACCAAAACTTCACCGGACAGAAGATCTCTTTTTTTTTTTCACTCAAATTTAAGTTTATTTTCAATAAAAGTACATACATTTGTACTATAACAGCAGTATACAAGTCAGTAATATACAGAAAATAATAAATCAAATGCATTGCTTTACATATTAAACGGTACTGTCGTAGAAACTGTCTATCATATACAGCCATTTCATATGCTCATCACCATACGGTGAGAGTAAAACAGTTTGTATAAGCTAAGAAGAAAAGTTAGGTTTAACTAATAATTTATAATTAAATAAAAGGATATTTTAATATGCTATATAATTCCTTAGGGTTATCGTTGCCACAAAATAAAAAACCCCATGTGTGTACTGGATCTAAGTTCATGGAACAAAAAAAAAAGGATAGGATTTCTGGAGAACAATAACCTCTCTGACACCCCCACCGGGAACTGTCTGTGTCCAAGAGGTCAAGCAAACCTTTCAATCCCCCCTCCCTCCCTCCAATAATTATCACTAATATCCACCGGTATCTGTAAATATATATTCTCAAAACCCTTATCAAACCTAATATCCCCAAAAGTTTGGTGGAATCCTTTAACAACCTAAACATAGGCAAATACAAATGTTTATAAATGTTTTTTTTTTTTTCTAATCATAACACTCTGAGAATGAGAAATAGCAAGAATTCTATCCTCGTATATAAGACAACGAGATAAAATCAAAGAAAAATCAATGAAAAGAAGAGAAAAAAAAGACAGAAGACAAAAAGAGGAGTAAAAAAGAAAGTACGAAGAAGATCAGGAGAAAGAAAAAGGAAAGAGATATGACAGCCTGCCTGCCAATGGACAACATCGTCCTCAAGAAAATAAATATCATCACAGCCTTCACGGGATAAAAGATATTCCCATAAATTTCATCCAAGGTTCCCATATTTCATGGAAAAGAGTAGACATATCCAACATGGAACAGACCCTCTTTTCTTGTTCCATAATCCATGTAACCTTTTGTTTCATATACCGGATAGAGACAGTAGTCTTTTTCCATGCAGCTGCGATTGTGATCCTGGCACCTGTCAGAATGTATAGGATGAGTTTTCTAGTAACCTTGGAGGTCTGGGGTAACATCCCGTGAAGTAAAGCAATAGTGGGGGATTGATGCAAGTTACAGCCTGTGACACGTCTTATTATGTTGAACACCTTATTCCAGTATCCACGTATTTTGGGACATTCCCACCATATATGTATCATAGACCCCAATCCCTGACAACCTCTGAAGCATAGGGGCGAAGTTGACGGATACATGGAAGCCAGTTTAACGGGAACTAAATACCATCTAGTATAAATTTTTACATTAGCCTCTACAAGGGATATATTCACATATCCTTTAATGGATCTAGTATAGTTACTACACCAGTCAGATAAATCCCATTTGTTATTAAGTTCCCTTTCCCAGGCCAGCATATGAGGTAATTTGGTGCAGTTATTAGCAAGTGATTGATATATGATTGAAATATTCCCCTTCCTGATCAAACCCTGATCACAATTACTTTCATAAGGTGTCAATAGTCCAGAGATCGAGTCACTATCCCATAGGCTTTGTGCATAATCATGTAGTTGAGAAAATCTTAATTTTTCTGAGACAGGAAGACCTAGCTTGTCTATGAAGTGTTGTTCAGGAAGTGGACCCGAGCGTGAAAAAAAGCGACCTATACGATACAACCCTTTGTCATGCCACCATTTGAAAGAATCTATATCAATTTTAGCAACAAAGAGTGGGTCTAGAAAAACACTCGATAAAGGTCTGACTTTAGAAATTAGAGAGGGATTGTTTTTAAGTGAATCCCATAAAACTAAGGTTTGAGAAAGAGTCGGAGATAATATAGAGGGCCTATTCTTGGTAGGACTCCACATTAACTCCTCTATCGTTAGATTCGGGGTCGTCTGCTCTTCTATATCTAACCAGTCAGGGCGTTCATGTTTAAGAAAAGTTTCCGATAACTGTGCCAATCTCGCTGATTGATAGTACCATAATAAGTTGGGTACCCCCAGACCACCCTGTTCAGGAAAGTTATAGAGAGTGCGAGATGGAAGGCGTGGACCCTTATTGTTCCAAATAAACTTGGTAATCTTTCCTTGAAAAGATTTTAGATGACTTTTAATTATCGGTATGGGTAATGATCTAAAAAGATACAAAAGCCTAGGGAGAAGAGTCATCTTAACCGAGTTAATTCTACCAATCCAACCTATATTCTGTGTCCCCCAATCTTTCAAATCTTTCTCAAGTTTTCTATACATAGGGGGATAATTGGCCAAATACAAATTTTGAATGTTGGGGGTCAAATAGATACCCAGGTATTTGATATAAGAGGTGTCCCATTTGAATCCATAATTTTTCTTCAGTAGAGAAACCGTGGATTTAGGGAGAGAAACATTGAGGGCCCTAGACTTGGCCATATTCACAGTTAGACCTGAAACCATAGAAAATTTGTCTAAAAGAGAATATATTTCCGGTAGGGATGTATCTGGAGCGGTCAAAAACAGTAAAAGGTCATCTGCAAATAAGGCACATTTATGCTCCATTTTGGCACATCTAACTCCCCTGATATTTGAGTTTTCTCGTATAGCTATAGCCAGGGATTCCATCACTATTGCAAATATCAGGGGAGATAAAGGGCAGCCCTGCCTAGTACCCCTATGGATCTCAATAGGTTCCGAAAAAATACCCCGAAAGCGTATATTAGCTTTAGGGTGAAAGTAAAGTGCAGATAAGATTCCAAGAAATGTTGTGCCAAACCCCCAACGTTCCATCACTCCGAACATAAATGGCCACGATACTGAGTCAAATGCCTTCTGAAGATCTATAGAAAGAAGCATACCCCTTTGATTAGTATCACCAGTCCAACCCGAGTTCAATATAGAGATTAGATCTACAGCCCTCCTGACCTGATCTGGACCTTGTCTTCCAACGATGAAGCCTACTTGATCTTTACTAACATACTGGCCAATGAAAGAGGACAATCTATTGGCCATTATCTTAGTGAGTATCTTAAGATCGTTATTAATAAGAGATATTGGTCTATAGTTTTCCACCAGGCTATGATCCTTTTCTGGCTTAGGGATAACCGAAATATAGGCCAAATTGAGTTGCCTTTCTATGGGAACTCCACCAGTCATTTGGTTGAAAAATCTAACCATGTAGGGTGTCAAAATGTTCGAATATGTTTTATAATATGCACTTGAAAACCCATCAGGGCCCGGGGCTTTATCTAATTTTAGGTTTTTAATTACTAACAATACTTCTTCAGCTGATATGGGAGACTCCATCACCTCTCTATGTATTTCAGTCAATTGAGGAAGATTCAAATTGTCCAGAAAATCATCCATTCCCTCTGAAGAAGAATCATTAGTGGATGCATAAAGCTTAGAAAAAAAATCATGAAAGGCCTCCATTATCTTCCTAGGATTCAGGGTAAAAGAACCATCAATCATCCTTATTTTAGGGAGAGACCGTGATTGAAATCTAGGTGAGAGTTTATGAGCTAGCATTGGGCCTATTTTATCTTTACATTTATAGAAATTAGCACCAGTCCATTTCATGTCTTCCCCTGCTTTAGTGGTAAGTACCAAGTTTAGGGCAGATCTAGCTGCATCAAGTGCCTGAGTAGGAAAGTTAAGAGGATCAGATTTATGTTTTTTACGGAGGTCTAAATAGTTGTTTTCCAGTCTCCTTATGTCCAGGTTTCTTTGTTTCTTTAGGCCAGCGGCCACTTGTATAATTTTGCCTCTGATAGAAGCCTTGTGGGCAGCCCACAAAGATTCAGGGGACACATCTTCTGTATCATTATGCTTAAAGTATTCTAGAAGAGATCGCTCAATATCCTTCATTAGGACAGGATGCTTCAAAATAGACTTATTTAGTGTCCAATGAGACACTTTAGGAGAAGTGTCCTCTCTCCTCAGTGACAATAAAACCATAGAATGATCTGACCAAGAAACATCAACTATATGAGACTTAATGGCAGCTGGGACGTGATGGTTAGAGATTAATATATGATCTATACGAGAATAAGAGTGGTGAGGGTTAGAATAGTGAGTATAGTCTTTAATTTGGGGGTTCAACTCCCTCCAGATGTCAGTTAATCTAGACTGATGTAGAATGCGTGCTACTTGCAAACTAAGTTTAGTTGGTCTGACGATTCCATTGACAGAAGGTTTGGACTTATCCAATCCCGTGTCAAAAGCTAAGTTAGAGTCTCCACCCATAAGAATGATCCCCTCCATAAATGGTCGGAGGGTATCAAGCATCTGTGAGAAAAACTTTTTCTGACCTCTGTTAGGAGCATAATAAGAAATAAATGTGTACAGTCTGCCATCAAGGGTACCTTGTAACAAAAGAAACCTACCTTCCGGATCTCCAAATTCTTTAATCAGGTTAAAATTACAATACCTAGAAAACAAAATGGCTACACCCTTAGTTTTGTTTTCTGCTTTAGCTAGGTAAAATAATGGAAAGTGGGCATGCATAAAGGAAGGGTTGTATCGTCTAGGAAAGTGGGTTTCTTGAAGGAAAACCACATCTACACGAAGAGACTTGTATACTTGAAAGGCTTTACGCCTCTTAACAGGAGAATTTAACCCCTGAGTGTTGTGAGTAACAACACTAAGGGGTTTAGATACATCATTCGATCCAGCCATAAGTCTTGTCAACATCTATGAACAGGCAGGACCGAACAGATATCATCAGTAGTTTCGTAAATACGAACAATGGCAGGCAGGCTGAAGAAATGAAGAGAGTATGAAGAAGAAAGAAAAAGAAATGAAAAGAAGAGATAAAAAGAGAAAAATAAAAAAACATATAGCACAACAAACTATTAGATCGTGCAAGGTCAATTTGTGACCCAGAATGGGGGAAGAGAATGATTCTCCTTCCCTCATTCAAACAAGAAATGTTAGTATAGTCCCAAAAAAGGACTACATTCTTACCCATTGGGTCGACAAAGTGTTGACACAAGAGGCAAGTTGAGGTTCAATACCTCACCGTCGTCAGTTGCCGACAAATTAAACATTACACCTTAAAACAAATTTAAGAAAAAAGGCATTTGAATCATAGGATGACCAAAAAAAGAGGAGAAAAATCTAAAGAAAAACGGCATTAAACTAGATATGCAATCCCGGAGTCTTCTTTTTTTAAAAAAGCATCCGGGATAAAATTCATCTGAATTAAAGAATAAGAGATACTTCCTGGGTAAGTCTATTCAATATTCAGGGTGCTTGGTCACCTCCAATTTTCCTGTATTTGACCTTGTTCCATGGATTTTGAGTCGGACTAGTAGGTGTGTTCCTCTTGGCAGATGGAAGTTGAGGTGGATTAGTGTCCATGGCAGGTTCAAGAGATATAATTTTCAGATCAAACAGAAGTCGTTCACCTTCTTGGAAACTATGTATTACATGGTTTCTACCATTATAATTGAACTTTAAGGCGAAGGGGAAAGCCCATTTATACTTGATGTCTTTGTTGATGAGGGCAGACAATAACGGTTTCATTGCTCTTCTTCTTTGAATGGTATATGGTGAAATGTCAGAAAATATTTGTATTTTAGTACCTTGGTATTGAAGATTCTCCTGTTGTCTGGACCGTTTCATAATGTCCTCTTTAGTGGAGAAATAATGAGGCTTGACCACCACATCCCTGGGCAAACCATCTCTTCTCAGTGGACCTAATGATCTATGAGCCCTATCAATTTCCAATTTTATATCAGGCATAGATGGAAGGAGGATTCTCATAATGTCTCGTATTGCTGAATGAACGTCCATAATGGACTCAGGAAGACCCCTAACCCTGAAGTTTTCTCTTCTTGACCTGTTTTCCAAATCGTCAATCTTAGCCTGAGCGGCCTCCAGTTGTTCTTGTAGGAAATGGATATGGTCATCATGTTGTTCAGTTTTAGAAACGTTAGTGTCCAATTTATGCTCTACTGAATCAATCCTGTTGCCAAGACATTGGAAGTCTGCCCTAATATCTTTAGTAATTTTCTCGGCCGTATGAGCTAAACCCCTTTCCAGCATTTCAGATATCCTGTTATAGAGATCAGCAACATTGAAAGAAACTTCTGGGGCAGTTTCAACGTCAGCTGTTACTTGTATAGGGTCATGTGAGGGAGAAACCATAGGAATCCCGTGATCAGCCATTGTAGGTATTATTCCCTCCCTTACTACAGATGAAAATAAAGCTGAAGTTGTAGTAGAACCTAAGGGAGGAGGTGATGAGGAGGGCATCAAATGAGATGAGAATTGTTCATTAAACTTAGGATCCACTACAGACATCTGAGGGCATGTATGAGGAGGGGTGCCCATATCAGAAAGACACTCTTTGATAATTGAGTTCTTATTTTTTTGCCCTGTTTCCCCTTCATATATAAGAAGTGCTATAATGAATTTGTATCAGCAGGAGTTAAGTCGCACTATATTTTAGAATCAGCAGTTCACTCCTATATAAGCTCCTATAGGTGTAACAGTCCTATAACCATCATCATTCAGCGGGTGTTAATCATGTGATCAGTCCAAACCTAGCTTTGAGCCTTTACAGTAAGTATTGTAAAAAGACCAGCACCATGAAAATGCCTCAAATTACGTATCATGCAGGTGTCATATTAGCGAATAGGTCTGCAGCTTTCGTCGACTAACATCGGACGGTGAGTAGGAACACCTCAGTAAGTTTCCATTGCAGGGATAATCATAGGATAATCCGATAATGTATAACACACGCCCTGGGCACCGTATCGAGTTGGTAATCAAACTCTGACTACTGTGATTAGTCTATTATTGCAGTCAGGTATCCAGTGTACACAAAATTACCTCAGTTTAGAGAAGAAATAAATATAATAAAAATTCCAAATAGTGTGATACAATGGATTATGTAGGTTGCAAGATGTTACGGTGACCTGGGGATAAAATCCATCTATACTCTATCAGATCCTCGCATTAATTTCGCAGGATAATGGTCACAAGTCACCACACACTGAGTTTTAGTCACTGAGGTGGATTATGAGAGAGAATTCCAAAAAATCGTACAGTCAGTTCTTATATTTAGGTAACTAGTTAACGAAGAAATACCTCAGCATAAGAAAGTCATCCAAGATGCTTCAAATAATATTAATAACAGGGCAGACCCTGTTTCTCACACAGGCGTGAGGTAATATGGATCCTGGGTGTTTATTAAGACCCTGAGGAGAAGGCCTTAAAAAAAAAAATGGGTTGCTGCCAGGCTCTTGCAAATATTTGTAATTTATACTGCTTAAACCCCCACACTGAGCTTTTAGGAACTGGAGGGTGATTTTAGGAGGAAAGTTATCCAAAAGCCAGCAGCTTTCACCTCATAAAAAAAAAAAAATATATATATATATGCTGCATTAAGTGCGTAGGCCACAAGATGGTGCTGTCACCTCAATTGATGAGTGCGTCAGAGGGCCTCCGTTAAGAAGAGCGGGTGCTTCCTCCAGTCACCGTTTGGGTGGTTGCTCCGGGCACCCCTCTCAGAGCAGTATGTCGCTGGAGAAGGAGGACGGGTGAACCGATCGGTCCGCTGTCCCCGCCGTACTCGATCGCGGTGTCGTCCGCAATTCACTAGGCCCCAAGATGGCGACGGAGCTCCTATGAGGGAGTAGGCCTCGGATCACACCGATGAGTGGGCAGACGTCCCGGGCAGCTAAAAAAGGTATGGGACTGTACAGGGAGAATCCTGGGCACTGGATGAGGGTATTTTGGGCACCCAAATTACAGTACCAATGCAGGATGGCTGTAGATTAGATCTCCACAATCAGAGCTGATCCAGAGTACGTCCAGCGCCATCCTCGTCCGGCCACGCCCCCCCGGACAGAAGATCTCAATGCCAGCCCTCTGCTGCCTCCAGCATGCTGGAGGCAGCAGAGGGCTGGCATTGAGATCTTCTGTCCGGTGAAGTTTTGGTTGGATTACGTGACACACAGACTGGCCGGAGAGTGAAAACCAAGCCTTACTTGAGCCTGAAGGGATCTTTTTTGGTGGTATGCACCCAGCACATGAGAATTATCACAGCATTCAAGGCAGTCTTTTGGGAGGACTTCTAAATATCCCTGGGCCTAATTAAGACCGCTGCAATATCGGTCTTACCATCTGGTAAGGAGACTACAACTTTATTTTCATCGGGTGTCTTCTACGGTGGAGGATTTCTACTCTCAAACATCACTGTTTATTTACATACTATGGACTCATATCACATTTCTTAGTCCTCTTGTGGACCTTTACTGAACTTTTTTTGTTCTCATTTTCACTAATCATTCAATTATTTTTTGTGATCATCTTATATGTAGCGCCGTACCTTTTTTTATTTTATTTTTATTTTTATTTTTGTTTATAGCACAAAAAATAAAAACCGCAGAGGTGATCAAATACCACCAAAATAAAGCTCTATTTGTGGGAAGAAAAGGACGCAAATTTTGTTTCAGTACAACATTGCATGACCGCGCAATTACCAGTTAAAGCAGCGCAGTGCCAAATTGTAAAAACGCCTCTGGGCATTTAGCTGCATATTGGTCCGGGGCTTAAGTGGATAAACTTTAAAGGGTAACTAGCAAATAAAGAAAAAATAATATAGCGTATACAATTGCGAATATTATAAAAAATGACCTTTGCTTTTCAATCAGCAGCTCTGTATTTTTTTGTAAAATGCAATGCAATATTTATAACTTGTGTTCTGTATATAGAATGTGTACTGACCAGCCACCAAAAACATAATTTCTTGCTTGTGTGATTGGCTCACCAATTTTCCCAGAAGTCTGCACTAAGATACAAATCAGATATCAGGCATCCCCTGCAACAAAAATGTAATTTTTTGGAAAGATACTTCCAATAGGAAATCACGGCTAAAAGGATGCAGCCCCAGCAGCTTTCCTCATTAGAGTCCTGCACAGATGATTGATAATTATAAAACCACTCCCATTAAATTCATTTAGATACAGACAAACAAACAAACAGGGATTTCTTCAGAATAACAAAAGGTAAGAATCTGCAGCAAAGCTTGTTAAAATCCTTGCAATGTACAGTAGATAGATCACCCAGAGGGGAATGCTTCTCAACAAAAGTGGAGTTACACTTTAAAGCGGAGGTTCACCCAAAAGTGAACCTCCGCTTTTCGGAACCCTCTCCCCCTCCGGTGTCACATTTGACACCTTTCAGGGGGAGGGGGTGCAAATACCTGTATAAAACAGGTATTTGCACCACTTCCGGGTATAGACTCCCGCGGGAGTCCGGCCCCTCCGCATCACCACCCCATTGTGTTCTGGGAAACACTTGGCTCCCAGAACACAACGGGAACCAGTGAAACTGCACAGCGCGAGTCGCGCATGAGCAGTAGGGAACTGGGCAGTGAAGCCGCAGCGCTTCACTTCCCGATTCCCTTTCAGAGGATGGTGGCGGGGGAAGCCGAGGGCCGAGCTGCCGCTCGGCTTCGGCGGACGCGCTGGACAGGTAAGTGTTCATTTTTTAAAAGTCAGCAGCTGCTGTATTTGTAGCTGCTGGCTTTTAAAAAAAAAATTGCAGGTGAACCCCCGCTTTAAGTATATGGAAACCTGATCACAAAAGTTTACCCATCCTTCAATGTGATGGCTGAATTATATTCAAGCTATGAACACTATCTGCAACTACAGAAAACACCAGTTGATCATGATAGAAATCCAATATCCTTGTAATTACTGTAAACTGAACTGAAATCTTCAACATTGTTATCATCCTTCCTAGCTATCTTCCATGCACTATACAACCCATTAATGTTGATTAGGAGAGGATGGTGTTTGTAGGACAAACCAGAAAAGCATCCTAAGGTGACAATGCTGCTCCTTCTTAGATACAGTACAATGGGTGCATGTTGTCACTCTAGGGGGTGTGCTACTGGTGAAAAAAGGGGTAAGCCTTAAAGTGGATGTAAACTCACTCTCATCCTTTCTAAACTACTACCATAGTGCTGATCTATAAGGATATACACGCCTCCTGCATGTGTCCTAACCTGTGAAATGTCTCCCCTCTGTCTGTTATGAGAAAAACTGCAGATTCTGTGGGTGGATCTGTTGTCTGGAGCTCGGTGGGTGGAGTCGTGATGTCACTAGACTCCCCACCCCACTTCTACACTCCCCTTGCATTTTCTCTTGTGTATTCCTTACACTAAATTCTGCTATGATCACTAACATCCAGTCAAAATCCAGAAAAGTAACCACATGCCTTCAGAAAAGGAGTGGGGGTGGGAATTAAAAAATAATGCCTGTCTCCAGGCTAGTGCATGAGATATGTAAATAACCTGATGTTGCAACTGTGATCAGGTGACCTCAGACACACACACTGCAATTCGGCCCAGCTCTCACTAGATACATCTAACCTAAATCAGATCACTTGTCTGTGTATATTCTGCTTTCTGTTCTGTGTTTTTACTGCACTATACATGCATTTCCTTGTCACACTGAACTGTGGATCACACCCCATAATGATAAACATCCAGTCAAAACACAGTAAATGCAGCCAATCCTGGGAGAGCTGGAAGGTAGAGGAGGGGAGAGGAGGGGAGGGGAGAAGGATGTGAATTGTGAACTTTTTGCACAGGATGTGCCTCTGTCTCAGGCTAGTGCATGAGATATGTAAATAACCTGTCACTCACAGCAAGGGGGCGAAACGGACTAAGGTTTTTCTCACTGAACAATAAAAGAGGATTGCTCAGAGCTGGATTAACTCTGTGTGGCAAGACTGAGCACAGATGATAGGAAATCGTATACCCTACATTGTGACATAAAAAAAATCAGGTTTATTTACATCCACTTTAAAAGCAAAACGCTATGGGCCGGATTCAGAAAGAGATACGACGGCGTATCTCCTGATACGCCGTCGTATCTCCTGTTACGCCGTCGTATCTCTGAGTTCCGCCGGTCGTATCAATGCGACTGATTCAGAGAATCAGTTACGGATAGATATCCCTAAGATCCGCAAGGTGTAAGTGTTTTACACCGTCGGATCTTAGGCTGCAATTCCAGGCTGGCCGCTAGGTGGCGCTTCCGTATTTTTACGCGAGGAATATGCAAATGAGGATTTACGCCGATTCAGAATCGAACGGCCGCCCGGGGCTTTTTTTTTTTACGTCGTTTGCGTTTGGCTTTTTCTGGCGTATAGTTACCACTGCTATATGAGGGGTAGCTAATGTTAAGTATGGCCGTCGTTCCCGCGTCAAGTTTTGAAATTTTACGTCGTTTGCGTAAGTCGTTCGCGAATACGGCTGGACGTAATTTACGTTCATGTCGAAACCAATGACGTCCTTGCAACGTCATTTACAGCAATGCACACTGGGATATTTTACGGGCGGCGCATGCGCCGTTCAAACAAAACGTAAAAAACGCAGGGTCAAGACACATTTAGGTAAAACACACCCCCTACATCCCCATTTGAATTACGCAGCCTTACGCCGCAACACATACGTTACGCCGCTATAACTAAGGGTGCAAGTTCTTTCTGAATAAAGAACTCGCGCCCAAAGTTAGAGCGGCGTAACGTATCAGAGATACGTTACGCGGGCCGGACAGATACGCCATTGTATCTGAATCCGGCCCAATGCATCCATTATATCTACAGACTGGTAAGCTGCAATATATTGCATTTTTGTTTTTGGGTTTAGATATTATTTAACCACTTGAGACCCGCGCTATAGACAAAAGACATCCACAGCGCGGCTCTCAAGTGCCGAGTGGACGTCTTTAGACGTCCTTTTATGTGCATTGCCCGCGCGCGCCACTGGGGGGCGCGCAGCGGGTAAACACTGTCCCGGCGCATCGCCGAAGAGCCGATGCGTGTACCTGGCGGCCACGATGTCTGCCGGGTACACGCGATCGTCGGGAACACAGCAGGGACGTGGAGCTCTGTGTGTAAACACAGAGCTCCACGTGCTGTCAGAGGAGAGAAGACCGATCTGTGTCCCTTGTACATAGGAACACCGCATCGGTCACCTCCCCCAGTCACCCCCCTCCCCCCACACAGTTAGAACACACCCAGGATACACTTTTAACCCCTTCCTCACCCCCTAGTGTTAACCCCTTCCCTGACAGTCACATTTATACAGTAATTAGTGCATTTTTATAGCACTGATCGCTGTATAAATGTGAATGGTCCCAAATTTGTGTCAAAAGTGTCCGATACGTCCGCTGCAATATCGCAGTCTCAATAAAAATCGCAGATCGCCGCCATTACTAGTAAAAAAAAAAATAATAAAAAAAAATCATAATTCTGTTCCCCATTTTGTAGGTGCTATAACTTTTGCGCAAACCAGTCGCTTATTGCGATTTTTTTTTTTACAAAAATACGTCGAAAAATACGTATCGGCCTTAACTGAGAAAAAAAATTGTTTTTTTTAAAAAAAAATTGGGATATTTATTATATCAACAAGTAAAAAATATATATATTTTTTTAAAATTGTCGCTCTTTTTTTGTTTATAGCGCAAAAAATAAAAACCGCAGAGGTGATCAAATACCACCAAAATAAAGCTCTATTTGTGGGGAAAAAAGGACGTCAATTTTGTTTGGAAGCCACGTCGCACAACCGCGCAAATGTCAGTTAAAGCGACGCAGTGCCGGAAGCTGAAATTTCGCCTGGGCACGAAGGGGGTTTATGTGCCCAGTAAGCAAGTGGTTAAGACATAGGGCTTGAAACAAGGGTGGTCCCAGAAACAGATCTTCTTTGTAATTCTGCTCTGCCAGTCTTGCACACTCCTGCCATAGGGATAAATAATTTTGGCACCCTGCGGCAATTGAAACTCTGATTTGCTGCTTTGGGCAAATTGATATGACCAATTAACTTGTTAAGATATGGCTTTCCTGTTCCGTTCTACTCAGCATGCCGTATATCCAAGAGTCCCTGGACACTAATTACACTTTAACAAGGTTAGCGGGATCAAAAGGGGAACCTACTTTTATGTTAATTCAGATCCCAAAAGGTGTTATTTAGTGAGATTCTCTTCTTTCTGCTAAAGTAAAAGCGCTAATAATGAAGCGTTACGTTTCCTAATTAGGTGTTCCACTATTCAAGTATATCTTGTTAGCTTTTAATAAGTATGGAGGGATTAAATCCCCTGTCTGTTTTTTAATGACTTTCTCTTTCTCCTCTGGGAAGGTTCACCCTGTTCGGGCTGGTGACTGTTCTCACTGGGAGAGAAAGTGATAGCAAATCTAAAATGTTACAGATGTCACCATGTAGGTGGGGTGCAGCGTCATGCAGCGGCAATAACACATACCGTCCCAGTGCGATGAAAGAACTTGTACTGAAATAATACAAAGATAGTTCACAAACTGATGGGGAGGCAGCCCAGCCGGAAACACTCACAGGTCCAACATTGTGTAGAGAGCAGGATTCAGCCAACCTGACAGCACCTGTTGAGAGAGGCAGAATGCAGTCTGGTCATCTTGTACCCAAGCAGGTGGATGTCCAGAGAAGTTGCGAGCCCTATGCTTTCCCTCCTCAGCAGGATCCTTCCCTGATGCTAGTTCTGTCCCTACAAGGCAGGTACCTGCCCCTACTCTACCAACTTGAAAAATGTGTCCCAAACCTGGAAGCCTGGGCCTTAAAGTGGAGTTCCACCCAAAAGTGTAACTTCCACTTTAAGGCCTCCTCCTCGGCTCCTGTTTGTGAAACTGAGCTTTTGGCAAGGATCCTTGCTAGTGCAGCGGCCCTTACGTCATCTCCGTGATCTATGGGGAAGCCTGGAGCCAGCATGTGTTTAGCCCCCACTCATGGCCACGCCCACTGGCATAAAAAAGATAGTCTGCCTGTGAGTCAAGTCTTGATTCCAGGCAGCTGAGCATTGACAGCAGTTCATTCCTTTTATCTCCTCCAACATTGGAAGCCTGGGTCTTCCCTGCACTGTCTGCAGCCTAGATCTGAATACTCAACAACAAGCTCTACAAGCCCACAATTTACCTACTCATATCCATTCAATCCCTTATCAGGTAACGGCACCCTTTTATTAGTACACTCCTATGTTGATTTTTCAACTTTCACTCCCCCCTTCTTTTTGTTTTTTTGTTTTCTTGTTTATTTATTTATTTATTTTTATTTTCATATATTTCCAACATTTTTACTATCACCATATGTATCCACATATTCTTTGATGGTCCACATAACATACACATTGTAATGTGTCTCACACATCCCCACCCATGGACACGCACTCTTTACCAGACTAATAAAGTCTCTTAATCACTTTTGTCTGCCAATGGAGCACTCTTATACTATTTTTATATTAAGTACCTTAATATACACATCAATTCCTGACCATTATTCATTGACTAGTTACCCCTTCGGGTCATCAATGAGTAGATCTAATTCAATAAAGAAGAAAAAAGGAAAAAATGTTTTTTTTCTTTTTTTTCTCAGATAAGATTATAAACCTGCTGCCAGTCCCTCTTTTTTATATACATGCCTTACCCACAGATAATCCTACACTTTAGCACAATATGCTATGATTTAATATTTCTAATTCTCTTCAATTACACAGGGCTAACCCATTGGGGGCACTCTGCAGGCACCGGCTCCCCTGATCCTCGGAGGGCGTCCACTGTGCGGCTCCTTGCAACCCCCCTGGGGTCTGTTTTGGTTTCCCTCTCTCCCCCATGGGGTTGTGGGTGGCGCTCCCTTCGGATTTTCTAACGGCTCTGCAGACCTCTGGTCATTACAAAACCCACTTCATTCGTCAACGGTAAACCTTATTCTTGGGTCAATTTATGTGATTTATATTTATACTTTTTTGATCGCAAATTTATGTTATGTATATTTTTGTAGAATCAACCATCCCCCTGAAGAGACCACTTAGAGGTCGAAACGCGTCGGGGAACGCACATCACACAGCATAAAGCAATGTTGTAAACATTTGTCCAATATTGTGGAATATGTATTGTATCACCAGATCCGTAAAGGGTTTTCTTTTAATTGTTATTGCATTTAAAATGTATGTTATTGACAACCATAAAATAAACCATGTTTTATTATATTACATTTGTTACACTTTTATACCTTTGCTGTCCAAAGCCCCGTGGGGTAAATTCCTTTTTCTACACGATTCAATCTTGGGGTTCGCAGCATTCTTGTCTCTTCGCTTATGTGTCTTTCCTCAGCCAACAAAAATTTTTTTGGGTGGATAAACACCCGTTCCCCTTGACACATTGAGACTTGACTTGAACTGTGCGTTTTTTCCGCCCTGTCATTAAACCCCTGCATCCCCACTTGCACCTTGACATTTATTCAAGGATTACTTATGGGTGTTTCTCACCATAGATAAGACACCCATTATTTGTGGGACTAGAGTGAATGATTCCTTTCTTCTCTCTTCTCCCCACGCATCAGCAAGCATCTACCACGTACTTCTGAATTGCATTTCTGCTCAGACACCCACAGGGGTATCTGCTGGGGATCACACACACGCATGGGTTTTCATGATATGGAATTAGCACACAGCTCATGTAAATATTTTTGATGTATAGTTCACATGCATTTTATGACACCGTTCTACACCATCATGTGCATTATTGCCATGTTTGCAACCAGTTTTTATTGTAGCCGGTCATCCGGGGAGGCCCCTCTGTGCCCCCGGGTGGGGGGGGGGGGGGTTTCCGCGGTCCCATGGGGGTTCCCGACAAGGTGGTGGGGGGCGGTGGAGTGTTCCACATTCCCACCCCCCCTTTTTCTGCTCAGGTGCGGCCGGGGGTTCTCGACCGCCCACTGGGCTTTGCCTTGCCGGCGGCGTTCTGCGATCATCCCCGTATGGCCGTGGCGGGCTGCGCGCGCATGAGGCGCCGGCGTGCGCGGCTCGTCACGACGTCATGCAGCTTGCGACGGGGGTGACGACAGTGGTCGGGGTCCCCCGACCTTCCGGAGCGCCGAGGGAGCCGCACCAGGGCCGCTAGTGCAGCGGCCCTTACGTCATCTCCGTGATCTATGGGGAAGCCTGGAGCCAGCATGTGTTTAGCCCCCACTCATGGCCACGCCCACTGGCATAAAAAAGATAGTCTGCCTGTGAGTCAAGTCTTGATTCCAGGCAGCTGAGCATTGACAGCAGTTCATTCCTTTTATCTCCTCCAACATTGGAAGCCTGGGTCTTCCCTGCACTGTCTGCAGCCTAGATCTGAATACTCAACAACAAGCTCTACAAGCCCACAATTTACCTACTCATATCCATTCAATCCCTTATCAGGTAACGGCACCCTTTTATTAGTACACTCCTATGTTGATTTTTCAACTTTCACTCCCCCCTTCTTTTTGTTTTTTTGTTTTCTTGTTTATTTATTTATTTATTTTTATTTTCATATATTTCCAACATTTTTACTATCACCATATGTATCCACATATTCTTTGATGGTCCACATAACATACACATTGTAATGTGTCTCACACATCCCCACCCATGGACACGCACTCTTTACCAGACTAATAAAGTCTCTTAATCACTTTTGTCTGCCAATGGAGCACTCTTATACTATTTTTATATTAAGTACCTTAATATACACATCAATTCCTGACCATTATTCATTGACTAGTTACCCCTTCGGGTCATCAATGAGTAGATCTAATTCAATAAAGAAGAAAAAAGGAAAAAATGTTTTTTTTCTTTTTTTTCTCAGATAAGATTATAAACCTGCTGCCAGTCCCTCTTTTTTATATACATGCCTTACCCACAGATAATCCTACACTTTAGCACAATATGCTATGATTTAATATTTCTAATTCTCTTCAATTACACAGGGCTAACCCATTGGGGGCACTCTGCAGGCACCGGCTCCCCTGATCCTCGGAGGGCGTCCACTGTGCGGCTCCTTGCAACCCCCCTGGGGTCTGTTTTGGTTTCCCTCTCTCCCCCATGGGGTTGTGGGTGGCGCTCCCTTCGGATTTTCTAACGGCTCTGCAGACCTCTGGTCATTACAAAACCCACTTCATTCGTCAACGGTAAACCTTATTCTTGGGTCAATTTATGTGATTTATATTTATACTTTTTTGATCGCAAATTTATGTTATGTATATTTTTGTAGAATCAACCATCCCCCTGAAGAGACCACTTAGAGGTCGAAACGCGTCGGGGAACGCACATCACACAGCATAAAGCAATGTTGTAAACATTTGTCCAATATTGTGGAATATGTATTGTATCACCAGATCCGTAAAGGGTTTTCTTTTAATTGTTATTGCATTTAAAATGTATGTTATTGACAACCATAAAATAAACCATGTTTTATTATATTACATTTGTTACACTTTTATACCTTTGCTGTCCAAAGCCCCGTGGGGTAAATTCCTTTTTCTACACGATTCAATCTTGGGGTTCGCAGCATTCTTGTCTCTTCGCTTATGTGTCTTTCCTCAGCCAACAAAAAATTTTTTGGGTGGATAAACACCCGTTCCCCTTGACACATTGAGACTTGACTTGAACTGTGCGTTTTTTCCGCCCTGTCATTAAACCCCTGCATCCCCACTTGCACCTTGACATTTATTCAAGGATTACTTATGGGTGTTTCTCACCATAGATAAGACACCCATTATTTGTGGGACTAGAGTGAATGATTCCTTTCTTCTCTCTTCTCCCCACGCATCAGCAAGCATCTACCACGTACTTCTGAATTGCATTTCTGCTCAGACACCCACAGGGGTATCTGCTGGGGATCACACACACGCATGGGTTTTCATGATATGGAATTAGCACACAGCTCATGTAAATATTTTTGATGTATAGTTCACATGCATTTTATGACACCGTTCTACACCATCATGTGCATTATTGCCATGTTTGCAACCAGTTTTTATTGTAGCCGGTCATCCGGGGAGGCCCCTCTGTGCCCCCGGGTGGGGGGGGGGGGTTTCCGCGGTCCCATGGGGGTTCCCGACAAGGTGGTGGGGGGCGGTGGAGTGTTCCACATTCCCACCCCCCCTTTTTCTGCTCAGGTGCGGCCGGGGGTTCTCGACCGCCCACTGGGCTTTGCCTTGCCGGCGGCGTTCTGCGATCATCCCCGTATGGCCGTGGCGGGCTGCGCGCGCATGAGGCGCCGGCGTGCGCGGCTCGTCACGACGTCATGCAGCTTGCGACGGGGGTGACGACAGTGGTCGGGGTCCCCCGACCTTCCGGAGCGCCGAGGGAGCCGCACCAGGGCCGCTAGTGCAGCGGCCCTTACGTCATCTCCGTGATCTATGGGGAAGCCTGGAGCCAG